>NW_015167527.1:621750-639303 GCF_001447785.1 Gekko japonicus | reverse complement strand
TGAGAGTGGGATGTCTCTCTGACGCATTTATAAAAGCAGAGGGGGGGGGGAGACTGCTGTAAACGGACACATCTGAAAGACTTTATTTTTAAGCGTAGAGGCCTGTTGTGGGAGATATCTATGAGCATCTAAGCGATTAAACAGCGGAAAGCAATTTTCAGAGCCGGGGAGAAAGCGATTTTATATTGAAAATAAAGCGTTAAAATGGAGGACACTCCAAAAAAGTTGGTGAAAACAATTCCGAGAAGAAGGGAAGTAGACATTATTGCACTTATAGCAGAAGCCACCAAGCCGATTCTGGAGCAACTTGTTGGTATTAACCATCAGCTTGCCAAGATAAATCAACAATTTGTGTCCTGGCAGCTCCAGTTGGCAACGATAGCAGAAAAAATGGAACTGAGGACTTTTAAAGCGAAAGAGATGGACACTAAATTTAACAGCAATTTCAACAAGAAAAGGAGGAAAAATACAAGAGAGATAGGAAAGATTTACAAGGACTTAACTCCTTCCTTGCAAGTGTTCTCAGGAAGTGTCACTTCAAATCCTGCTGAGAGAAAAGAGCTTGAATTTGCCTTCACAATCAAGAAACTTTTGAGATGCCACTGGGCCCCGAGGGTGAGACCAGAGAGGAGGCTCAAGATTGGCAGTTTTATCCTTTTGAAGACGGAGGAAGACTGGGCTGCAGAATCTGGAGTGAACGTCTAAGAAGCTATTAAGATTTTAGAGAGTCTTAGTGTAGATGTAAAGGCGGAAGGACTCTGAAAATTGCCTTTATGAAGCGAGCTGGAGGAGATGCTCGGAAAATCTCCTCATAACAAGTAACAAACAAACTAACATATAAGCTTAGAAAGACAGGTTCTCACAAAGTATATTGTTTATTAACAGCTTTTTTTTTAAATTACTAACGGTAGCTTAACAGGGAATGATCTCCTAACCTTGGGTTTTTAGTGTAGTGTGGGTTGCTTTTCTTTCTCCCTAGTGGTAGTTAAAAAGATTCCCTTGCTTGAAAGCCAGTCGAATCCGACTCTAGGGTTGCGGTGCTCATCTCCATTTCAAAGCCGAAGAGCCAGCGCTGTCCAAAGACATTTCTGTGGTCATGTGGCTGGCATGACTAAACACCAAGGTGCACGGAACGCTGTTACCTTCCCACTGAAGTGGTACCTATTTATCTATTTGCAATTTCTTGCTTTCGAACTGCTAGGTTGGCAGGAGCTGGAACTAGAGACAGGAGCTCACTCCGTCATGCGGCACACTCGGGTCTCGAACTGCTGAACTACTGACCTTCCACAGCCTGCAGTTCAGTCTTAACCACTTGAGCCACCGCAGCTCCAATGGTAGTTACCCTTTCCCTTTTTTTTCTTGGTAGTTTTTGTAGTATTTAAAAAAATAAAAAATCCCCTCTGGGGACTTAAAAAAAAAAAAGAGACTGCCATATTTTTCTGCTGCTCTTTGAATTACAAAAGTTCTAAATTCTGATGGGGACACATTTAACTACCAATGGCTTTTATGTTAACAGGGAAAAGGGAATGTTATGGCTAGTATCCCTGGTGCAATCTGCAGCCAGGTTTTTAAAATCGAACATCCATGGATCCAATTAAGGGAGCAATCCTACGCAAATCTACGTTTAATAAACTCTGTGTTATTGGATAGCTTTTGCCCCCAGAAAAGTGCCTTTAGGATTGCAGCCTAAATTTTCAACACCCATCTGTCCATTCTAATACTCCTCCTCATACTAGGCGCTTCTTCACCACGTCCTGAATGATCTTTTTTCTCCACTCGCCCTTTGTTTAGTACTAAACGTCCAATCTGAGGAACGGTTCTGAGAAACTCAAAAGCTTGATATTTTGTAAAGTTGTGGATGATCCTACTAAAACAATCATAAATAGGGTTGCCAGCTTTGGGTTGGAAAATACCTGGAGATGTTGGGGGTGGACCGTGATGAGGGCGGGCTCTGGGAAGGAGGATAGAGTCCACCTTCCAAAGCGGCCATTTTCTCCAGGCGAACTGATCTCTGATCTCCAGGAGATCTCCAGCCACCACCCAGAGGTCGGCAACCCTAATAATAAAATAGGGATGTTTTAGATTCTTTTCCGCAGCAACTCAAAACGCTCCAATAGATCCATGATCCATATCGCAGAGCCAGCAACGAATAGTTCTCCGCAAGGCACTTGAAAACGAACCCAAAAGGAACACGTCTCTCATACCTGCCGTCCCTGAAAAACAACCCTACTCTCAGCACTGTTCTTCTAATCAACATTGGCAGTCCGAGACAGCCCAAACACATAGAAACAAAGCATAGTTGCCGTACAACATGGCGGCACCCACAATTACCGGAAGTGTTTGAGTTGTACAAGGACGTTCAACCCCCCTGTAAGAGCTCGAAAGTGTTCGTTGGTTAACAAGCTCCGACAAGCGTGCGGACCACAAGGCACATGTTCCTTCCGTATGAAACAAAGCGGCCAATAATACACCCACGAACACTGTCTTTATTGATAGATACGATTTTGTTGAGAGATGTGAGGGTCCCAGAAGGATAAGAGAGGTGAGTGTGTTGGGGGGAGGGGGAGAGATTCGCTGGAAACAGATGCTGTTGAGTTTGTTATTACTTGGTATTTTATTAGAGTTCCTTTCCTTGATTTCATTTCCAAACACAGTTTTAAGGCGGCTATAAATTTCAAAATGGTGTGTGTGTGTGTTTGTGTTTGAGTGCGTGCGAAGGCAGCCGGCCGGGCTTCAGATGGAAGAGTTGTTTACCCTCTAGAATCGCGGTATTCTGCGCAGGAGGAGAACTGCTCTTCTTAATATCGCGGAAGCAGAATCTGCTTGGACAGGAGGGACATACTATAAATGTTCGGTTCGGGCTTTTCCCTCCCTCTACTGCCTCTCTTATCAGGGTCCGCTGACAAAAGGGGGCATAAAACAAATTTTGAGTCCAGTGGCACCTGTAAGACCAACAGAAGACCAACAAAGGGGGACATAGCGAGGAAAAACGTGTCAGGATTATAAATGATGTTGATACCGAACAAGAATCATGTTATGTATCGCTGAAAGGTTTCGAGAAATAGAGCCGAAGTTAGACCTCGCCGTAATACAGTTTTGAACCAACAGACACTTCATGTGGAACACGAATGCATAAATCCATGAAACGGCATAAGGGGAATAAGCAACCCTAAGCCGGTCTACTTGGAAGTAAGTCCCACTTTATTCAGTGAGACTTATCCTCCAGAAAGTAATTAAAAATTTCAACCAAGGTCCCCGGAGAGGTTTCAAGGAAACAAAATGCCTGTAAAAATGTGGCGCATTCTCATTTTGGGAACAATCCTGAACAGTTTGACTTGGAAGTATTTCCCATATGATTCAATGGCACTTCCTGGAAAGTGGCTTTAGGATTGTGACCTTTGTCACCAGCACTGTCAATTAAATTCCAGACCAATTCTATGCCTGCTTATTCAGAAAGAAATCCTACTGATTTCAGTGTGGCATACTCCGAGTCCTGACTAAGTGCGCAAAGAGCTACAGCAGCTTTTTAATGAAAAACCCACAACTTGAGAGCTTATTCATGTAGCCCCTGCCATAATGACATATTTAATCTGAATCTTGGTGAAGGGGCACCAGGCTGCATTGTTAGTGTCAGGATGGGCCCCTGTTCACTAAAGTTCAGGGTCCGTACATGTTGCCTCCTCCCCAGATTATCCACCTGCTCAATGTTACCCACTTAATTCATGTAATAGAGCTGTAAACAGTACTGCAGGCACTCCCAGTAAATCTCAGGTGTTTTAGCATTCAGGTAATCAAAATGTATTAAAATAATCCCTATATATTATTGTGTGTTAAAGTTGTGCTTTGTATCTTGATCCACCTAGTTAAAAGAAAATAAACTAAACTTTTACTTGGCCAGCCCTAATGATAACTTTCAGCATTGACATTTTAGATTGTTTTTACTGTATGTAAAAACACAGTATTGGGGAAGGAGATTAGGCAAAAAATGGGTAGCAAGTAGTTCAAACTGTCTATTTTTCTAAAATGTTCAGGTGGGAAAAACCTAAGCTGTGGATAGTTGTTAGGTAGTTCTCACTAAGATGGTAAACCTGTGTCTGGACTGAGCTGTTTCAATTATTTTGCTTAGCCTGATATGCTAGTTTTCTCTGTGTGAGGAATTTTTGTGTGAATGGATATGTGAGCTCCCAAATGGAATCTAAAGTGATACAACTGGAATACTTTTATTTATTTATGTAAAATGTTTATGTACTTTTGGTACCTCAGAGACATCCTTGCCTCAGTAAGAACTAACTCTTAGTTGCATCAGTGCAGATCTCAGGGGTTGGCTGAACCAGTCTATATTGGTACAACTGACATCTAGTCATAATGAGATATAACCAATGTTTTTATGTAACATCATCAAGTAGCTACAGTAGCTACAGAAGGAAGGAAACCAAAGCCAAGCCCTGTCATCTAAAAATGCACCACACAGATAAGGAAAAAGTGTGCATACCTTGTGCAGATTGTCCTTATAACTATTTTCTTTCCAGAAAGTCTTACTATTTTCTGTTGGATTTATTCCCAACCTATGGTTGGAATCCTATGCACAGGTTTCTAGCAGTAATCTAATTGAATATAATGGGATGTACTAAAGTGTAAATGTGCATGGATTGGGTTAGAAGGTTGCAAATGGATGTACACTTACCTTGAGTAAGTTCCACTGAGGTCAGTGGGACCTGCTTCTGAGTGAACAGCTCTAGGGTCAGAGCAGTGAAGCCAGTTAAAATTGATCCTGAGTGTTTTAATTCTTGAGTGTTTTTAAATCTGCAATTTGTATATTTTAACCTGTGTTTTAATTTTGTTAATTTTGGACTGGTCCTCATAACGTGGTAGCTGCATTGTTAGTTGCCTTGAGCCCAAGGAGATAAGGTGGGAAAGAAATATTTTATAATCATTATGATTAATTGTGATGTTTTATATTCATGCTGCTTTTATGTATTTTAAACTATCATGTAAGCTGCCCTGATCCTGCTTTGGCGGGGAGGGCAGGAAATAACAACAACAACAACAACAACAATAATAATAATAATATAACATCACATCACAGTTTGAATCAATTTGAACTCAGGCTGGTTGAAGCAGCTCAGCTCATATCAATTCATAAAGCACTATTATGTCATGATCAATTTCTGGTCTGAGTATGTCCTTGTTGGCTGTATCTTCTCTTTCATAAACAGCCCAAATTTGTCAGCTCTTGTATGTCTCATGTATATATGTTCCCCATAATATTCTTTGCAGGTTAGAAATCTGAAGCTGTAAGAGAGGTGAAGCTGTAAGAGAGATGAGCGATGCCTAGACAAACAACAGTTGCTGTTGTTGTGGCCACTCTGTTGGGTGTTACAGCAGGAGGCCTGTTGTTCTGGAAAGTTACCCGACGTCGGAAAGACAAAGCTTACATCCCATTTAAACGAGGAGGGGCTGTCGAAGAACATGGAAAGGAAGATCTCCCAGAAGAAAAGTTTCTTCCGCTCTTCTCCTCTACCACTGTCCCCTGGGTGGAAAAGATTCTTGGGGGAGAAATAGTGATTGTTTCTGATGCAGAGGATTGGAATAGGCTGGAACCCTTACTAAAGAAGGAGCTGGAGCACTGTCCAGTCCTTGGAATCGACTGTGAATGGGTAAGGCTTAAATGTGGACAAGTCTGTTCTAAGTCCTTTGTTTTTAGCAGTTCACTCTCCCATGATGCTGAAAGTTCAGGTGGGACAGAAAAGAGGCAGTACATTTTAGCACCTAAACAACTAGTTACAGCATAGTTTTGGAAGATATATGGAGAGATTTTGATGCAGTTGCACTGATAGCTCTGACTTTATAGAGGTGCGCTCCTCTTTTGTTCCATAAAGTTTTATAAGGAAAAAAATAGGGAAGAAACATTGTACAACCAATTCATTTAACAATAAGCCAACAAAGCAAAATTAAGCAAAATATTATGTCTGATGACAGGAATAATCTTTACTGAAAATTAATGATTTCCTCAATGAGTTCAGCATTGTCAGCACAGTAGCTTTTCATACCACAACTGTTATCTTCTATGCTGTTGTGGCATGGAGTTCGGCTAGATAAACTTGTGTTTTCTCTTTCTCTTTTTTGACAGGTCTCTATCAAAGGGAAGGCCAAGCCTGTCTCTCTTCTGCAAATGGCAACCTGTGGTGGTCTTTGTGCCCTCCTTCGCTTACCTAGGCTGACCAGTGGTGAGCAGGTTCTTCCAAAGACCTTGCTGGACATCCTAGCAGATGGTGGCATCCTGAAAGTTGGGGTGGGGTGCTGGGAAGATTCCTGCAAGTTGCTTCATGACTACGGGGTAACAGTCAAAGGGAGTGTTGACCTCCGGTACCTGGCCATGAGACAAAGGTTTGTATAATAGCAGGAAAGTTGTTCACTGTGGCAGGGGCAGAGAGAAGGAATACAGTCATGCTTCTTGAATATCTGAAAGTCATTGATTGCCAGAAAAGGATGTCAGTATAACGTTGTGTTCCCTACAGACAGTGTTGGATATTGGAAAGCGGTAAGTGTTGCTTATTTTGGATAACAATTTTTATTTGTATTAAATTTATAATTTTGTTACAAGTGCAGTCTCTCCTCTTTTTAATCAACTGACCGCAAATGTAAAGGGGCTTCAAGAAGAAGTTAGTATTACTGAACATTTTTAGATCTCAGATAGCTAAGCTAACTAGCAAGCTATTTGCCAAAGGAGCACTACACAGAGATGGCACTTCCTTATAGCAGTCACTGAAACAATTTCCATTGGAGCGTTTGTATGGATGAGATTAATTTTCTTTTCTTTCCATTTGCAAAATCTGAAGTAAGTCCCTCCCACCAAATGGACTCAGCCTCAAATCTCTAGCGGAAAGGATCCTGAACTACTCACTTGACAAATCTCTTCACCTGAGGTGCAGCAACTGGGAGAGCGAGCAACTAACCGAAGAACAGGTTTGTTTTTGCACTGTGAATATTGATTATATCCCACATTTCAACCCTTCCAGCCCAAGGGGGTTGCTAGCAAAATAAAAACATGCATTGAAAAACACAAGAACTCACCTTGGGGTTAAAAAGCATCAGTTAAAAACCTGGGTGGAAAAGAATGTTTTATCCTGGCTTCTAAAACTGGCAAGGCTCATAGCAACAGAATAATCTTCTTGGATAATTTCCTGGTCATTCTCATTGACTGTTCAATTTCTCTATAGTTCAAGTTTTCCCTTTGGGCAAAAAGAAAACAAGGGGTTAGATTTGCAAAGGCTTTGACTGAAGCACTTGTTAATGATTTTCTTCATGGGAAGGAACTGCATGGTACCGGGGGTAAACCTGACTAGGGTAAACCTGTTTGAATAGCTGCTGTAGCGACATATCCCCTTAAAGAGCCACCACCACAAACAGCTGGTCAACAGTAACTCAGGGCAGCTCTTGGGTGGCAGGTCCCAACCACACCAATAGGCTGAGTGTCTCCCTGTCTCTCATGGGGAGAATTGTCTTTGTGAAGGCCAGGAGCAGATGTGCTCAGGATCTGCAAGGACATCTGTGGCTACCATCTCCAGGCCTAGTGGGAGGGGATCTGGCAAGAAGAGGAGGCAGAGGAACAGGGTGCAGACAGACTCCCTCTCCCCTCCATCTGATGCCATAGGAGGGAGGCTCTGGAGGCTGAGCCAGGAGGTGTGGGGGGAGTCAGGACTTGCCCCCATTTTACAATGGATCTAGGGATGAAATCAAGGCTAGAGAAAGTTGCTATAATGGGGATGCAAATAGGGTGAGTCTATATATTTGAAAATGTTTCCCCGCCTCTCCAGTACCTCAGGGCTGCTCATGATAAAAGCTAAATTCTGTATCTATACAGTGAGCAATCCCCCAAAGGAGGAGCAAATGGAACACCTCAGGGAAAAACCTGAGCACCTAAAACTGTAACCAGCACTAAAAACCAGAATTCACCCTGTGGGTTCCCATGAAGGATGACTTTATAGGCTTTTCTAAAAGCCAGTAGAGTCTGAGCATTCATTTTCCATTTCAGGAAGCCGGCTCCATCAGGCAGGGACAGCAACAAAAAAAGTCTTGCCGGATCCATTGGTTTGTTTATCCAAAGGAATTGCTCAGGTGAACCAAGTTGTTGTGCAGCCTTTGAGCTTCAGAGAGTTTGAGGTCGGCATTGCCTCAGATAGAGTAGAGGCGACACCCTCATTCATTGTGATCCATTCTTTTTTTTACTTGTGTGTGTTCATTAGGGTCCTCACGCATATCACTGTGTAATGTAATGCAAAGGCTCTTCCTTTCTCCCCAGATCGCTTATGCGGCCAGGGATGCCCAGGTGTCGGTCGCTCTGTTCCTGCATCTGCTGAGACTTCCCTTTGTCCCTCGAGTGGAAAGAAGCGAGTGTGCTCCTCTCGGTTGGGAAAAGGGCCTAAGAAAGTGTCAGGATTTAGTGGATGTGCCCTTCAAAGGAAGAAAGAGTAGTTGCCTTGGTGATGATGAGAGCCCAGAAGGAGACTTGCCGCAAAAAACAAAGAATCAGAAGTCACCACTGTGTAATGAGCAGTCCCCAGTCAGCCAGCCGGGGAAGGACCCTCGGAAGCACAAGCGGAAGCCCCTGGGAGTAGGATATTCTGCTAGGTAATTATATACCCCCTTATTCTTCAGCTCTTCAGTAGGAAGAAAGCCTGAAGGGTTATTTATTTGTTTTGGTTTGGCTTCAGTAGCCAGCTCTGGAGCACCTCACTGGAGATGCAAAGTTAATTCTTGTTGGTGCTCCCCTTGGCCAAAGTACTAACATGAGAGGGGTGAGGGAGGGACCTATCATCTTGTGAGGGGACGGATGCAGTTCCCTCAGAGGAGGGGTGTCTGATGTCGCTTTGACCTTCAAAGAAGGTTGAATTACCACCAGAGCACTGCATGAAGTCAAGGATAATTCCTTCCCCAGCTTCATGTATTTGCGGAAGGCTGAGGCCTCACCAGTGCCACATTGAGCTCCTGATTTGCTGAATACTTTGGAAACAAAACTACAGGATTTAGGTGCCAGTGCTATTTAATTATATTATAGGTGGATTTGCATACAATAAGGTCAGATGCCACTGTGTACAGGATATGACTAATGAAAGGTCATGCTTGTGATACGATAATCTTTGTTTTCACAGGAAATCTCCCCTGTATGACAATTGCTTCTTGTATGCACCAGATGGGCAACCTCTATGCACTTGCGATCGCAAGAAGGCCCAGTGGTATCTTGACAAGGGCATTGCAGGTATGTGAGCCTTTTCTTTTCCTGTTCTGCAAGAATTGCTGGGAAGGGTGTGGGAAGCAGTAAGTGTGAAAAGCAGCTCTTTTTATTTATTCATTCATTTTTTTGGTCAAGATTATGGTAAGTTAGTAACATTGCCTGTGAAAAAGCCCCAAGCTGTTTAATGCAGATCAGCACCGCAACCTTAGTATAAATAATTTTGTTTTCATAGAAGACCAACAAAAACAAACCTACATACATACATATAAATTGGGGATTACATTTAGCATGTTATTTTTTCTATTACATTACCTCATACAATATCTAATTATATATTTTGCTTCTTAATTTTTCCACACCATGTAAATTTGAATAAACCTTTGTTCATAACTAAAAATATAGTTCATATTTTCTTCTGATTTGGTTGTATGTTCATATGGTTTATTTATTATGTTCTTCCATCCACATAAAACCTTGACCATTTGTGTTCTCAAATTTTTGTTCGTTTTGTCCTCTCAAAATTAAAGTTAATTTGTCCATGTAGCACAGCAACCTTGATGTGACCTTTGGACCACATCTGCAAGCCAGTCTGGTAGGGAACAGATGTTCTGCCCATCCACTCCACTCAAACTCCACTGAGCCACCTACTGCATATACTTTAGTGAACCCTCTTTCATTTTATAACTCTCTTGTGGCTGCAGGATGCCTGTGCCTCTCTGCCTTTTCCTCCTGAGGTGGGATCTCTTTGTCTCAGCCTGGATGCGAGCAGAGAGTTAAGCTATGGCAACCAAACTGTTAATAGACACTTTTGGGGGGAGGTGCTGTGTCTCAGTGGTATAGCATATGTTTTGCAAGCAGAAGGACCCAGGTTCAGTCCCTGGCATCTCCAGTTACAAAATGATCAGATAGTAGGTAATGAGAAAGACCTCTAGCTGAGACCCTGAAGAGCCCCTGCCAGTCAGGTTAGACAATATTGAGTTTGATAGACCAGTGGTCTGACTCATGTATTCATGTGTACTAAACATTTTGGCGTGCAAAACAAGATTCACCCTATCCTTCCCATGCTACCTAGTTTTGAACTCTATGCATTTACTATTTTGTGTAACCCAGTATTTCATTTCATCCCACAGTTATCCTTCAGACATTAATTCTCTTTCCCTCTGTCTCTCTGGTTGTCCTAGAGTTGGTGGGTACAGACCCATTTATTGTGAAGCTACAGTTTGAACCTTCTGGGCGCCCTGAATCTCAGGTGGATTATTATTTAACAGTTAAAGAGAACATGTGTGTTGTTTGTGGCAAGACAGAGTCTTATATTCGGTGAGTTCTCTAGTATGCCGATGAAAGTATATTTATTTGACACAGCAAAACACCAGAGCTTATGTTGGAGTCCTTTTATTTCAGTAGCATTGAATCCTATTAATATGTATCACACGATGGATCATTCCTTGGTAAATAGGGCCCAGTCCTACAAATAGATATGCAATATATAGTTATATAGTTACGCAGTGCACTGAACATTTTATCTTAATGTCACAACCTCATATGATTATTTGCCCAACCACACAATCACTTATGACCATATGAGATCATACATCACAGAAATATATATGAAGTCTAGTGTTTTCCACGTGGTAACCGGCTTGTGTAGTTGTGTAGCTTCCCCATTGCAGCTGCAACTGCTGATACAGCACAGTGGCAATGGGACTTCCACATGGCAGGTTTCTCTGTAGTTTTCCTGCCCCAGTCCCCTGGCAGCGACCATTCACACACACACACACACCCCAAGCACTACCAGACCATTTCAGGGTTTGTTTTTTTTTAAACTCGCAATTGACTATTGTTATAGCACTCTGTGTGTTGGTTTCTCTGGATTTTAAAAATGAAAGCTAGGAAGAGTAAGTCTCTACCCTCTTTTGTTAAAGACACACGTCTTTTCCCTTCTAAGTCTGCAATGAAAGGGGCTAGATATTTACTTTTTAAAAAATGAAAGCTGGGAATTCAGAGAATGTGATACACAGACCGTTATAATGTTATTCTGTTGCTATTTTTAAGAAAGCCTCCTGGTGGCCAGTGGACCACTGTGGGGATGGGGCATTAAACCAGATATATGAAACATGGAGGAAAAATGTTTTCTGGTTTCCTAATGTAAACTTTTTCCCTGTGAAAGAATCGGCAGATGCCATTGTGACATCAAAATGTGGATACATAAGCAGAGTTGGGGCTGTGCATGCCGAGGTTGAGTGAGTGGAACAGAATCTGCGTGCCCCTTTTAAAGTGGCTCTTCTGCATTCTCATTTTCATTGCTTGCATGCCCCTATTTTTGGGGGGGGTGTTATTTTTCACACATGTTTTGCTCCCTCTAGTGGTCACTTGACATTACATCTCCATATCTCTGTCATATGTCCCTGCAGTTTTAAAGTGGAGGGAAATATGCTGAAGATACAGCAATGTAATATTGAAATGACCACTAGAGAGAGCAAAACGTGCAGAAAAGAAAAAGAAATAAAGCAATAGGGGCATGTAACAACAAAAATGAGAGTGTGGAAGAGCCCACAGTGGTCTGATCTGCAGCATAAGAACATAAGAGAAGCCAATGTTGGATCAGGCCAATGGCCCATCCAGTCCAATACTCTGTCACACAGTGGCCAATTTTTTTTTAATCAGCTAACATAACACCTCCAGTAATACAGCTGGCTGTTCAAAACAATTGCCCTATTTCTTCAACAGAAAGAACATAGTGCCTCATGAATATCGGAGACACTTCCCCATCCAGATGAAGGACCACAACTCTCACGATGTGCTCCTCCTCTGCACTGCCTGTCATGCTATTTCCAATTACTATGACAACCATCTGAAGCAGAAGTTGGCCGAGGAGTTTGGTGCCCCCATTGGCTGTGAGGAAGGCGTCCGCCTGCTTGAAGATCCTGTCCGCAGGCAAGTCCGTTCAGGTGCTAGGGCCCTTCTGAATGCAGATGGCCTGCCTGATGCCAGGAAAGAGGAACTGTTACAGGTGGTCAAGGACTACTTTCACTCTGTGACAGTTTCTCAAGAGATGCTGCAAGAAGCAGCTGGACTGGAAACCAGGTACATTTAACATTACTGATTTGGACTGCAGATTACAGTTGGCTGTGTGCCAAGATTTAAATTCAAGCCAACAGGCCAGGCTTTACTGCCTTCCTATTATGGTCTGATTATTTGCATTAACCTCAAGGCTTGTTCATTTGGTGCCCCACCCTCCTCTTGGTCAAGCCCACCTCTGTCTTCATGGGCAGAGCCTGATTTGGAACTCTGTCTCTAGCTGAGGTCCTGATCTCAAGAGCCATCCCACTGTAGTGAGTGAAGTATGAGAGGTGGTGGATTTAAAGGGACCATGTTCACAGCAAAAAGGGGGAGACAATGTGATTTAAAAGTGCATCATATATAGGGGTACCTCTTTCCCCTCTCTTTGGTCATAGAACATAATTTTAATAAACGGCATAGTATATCTGGTTTTAAGGTGATCTACAGGAGGCCTAGGCAGAGTTGCACACTTCTACGCCCATCGATTTAGGGCTTAAAAGGGTTTAACTGTTTAGGACTGCACTGCGATTTGCCTGATTTTTCTCAATGTGATGGAATCAGAATTCTTTTCGAGAGCTTCACCCATCATTGCCATTGTCCGTTCGTAGAACAAACAGGACTTCAAAATGGTTTCAGGAGTACCTTTAAAGAGGCCAAAATGTAATAGTCCTGAAGGTTGCTTGGGTCATCTGTGAAGTTCTGTGCTTTTCTGAATCCAAGTTTTATTTTCCCCTTTCAGGATTTGTAATGAGACCTACATGCCACATGGTCTGAAAGTAGTACAGTGTTTTGCCAAAGGGGGTCTCTGCTCCCTCATGCAGCTGGAGAGACGATGGCGCCAGCACTTCTTGGACACTATGCAGCCCAAGCACCTCCCAAAACAGTGGTCTGTTGATCACAATCATGAGAAACTTATCCGAAAGTATGGAGAGGATCTCCAGGTTGAATTGTCTTGAAAGCTGGAGCTTCCAGGAGATATTTGTCGACTGATGTGGTGGATGAACTTAGAAAACATAACTGATGTCTCCTGTTCTCCTTCAGTCTCCCATACTGGTTGTGCTAAATTGGACTTGCCCCCTTCTACTAAGTTTGACCATTCTGTCAAAGTCAGTACTGGCTACTCAGATTGGTGGTGGGTCTCCAGGGTCCCGAGCAAAAGCCTTCCATATCATCACTTGCTTGATCCACATAAATGGAGATGCTGGGAACCAAACCTGGATCCTTCTCTACCCACTGAGCCAGCCCCTCACCGAAATTGATTAGGAACTTGTTATTTGTGTTGGTTGACAAAACTGTAGCAAGGTTAATTCTAAAATGTCTTTTAAATTTTTAATTACAATTTGAATGGGCTTAGTTGGATGGGATCGCCAAGAGTCGGACACGACTGAATGGCTAACTGCAACACTAGTTGGATACTCTGCTTCTTGTTCTACGAAGACTTGGGCTGGTGAATTCTGGTTGATTAACTACCAGTGTACCATGAAGGCCACTGGTGGCAGGGGAAAATATTGTTGCCAAGTAACAGATATGCCCCTTCTGACCCCAAGCACCACAGGGTGCTGAAGCATGATGTCTTAGCTCTAGTACTTTGGTATCAGGCAAAAACCTTGTGCAGCATGTCTCACAGGAGGAGACCTAGCAGGATGCCGTGGTGCTATGGGACATGTTGGATTTGTGCCTAGTGCTTTGACTTCCCCTTCAAGAACCTGGCACACTCTTCTCAGCCAGGGTCACACACTTAACCAGTGGCAACCAGGAACAAAAGAAGGAACTGTTAATGTATTTTCAGTGCTTTTTTGTGTTAAAGAAGTGCCACTATTCATGTATAATGTTATGCTGATTTCTACCAGTTCTCCTCTCAGGACGTGGGAGTGCCCCACAAAAGGTGCTGGTACTCAGTACAGGTGAGTACTGCCACAGACGAAGGTCCCGGGGGGTATTCAGAAACCACAAAGCCAGTTTTCCAGGTCACTCCTTATTTGAAATGGTTAGGTAAAAGAATGTGAATGTTTGTTACTTTCTGTCAACTGCTCTCATTACTGAGGAAAGTAAGTAGCAAATAGCAGCTGTAAACAGCCTTAACTCCATTTCATAACCGCCCTTTCTCCCCAAAAGCCTGAGGGTATCTTGAGTTGCTGGGCACTTTCCCATCGTCCTTTGCAAGGCAGGAAATAGACTGCAACCTTCCTTCTCTTCTCTAGGTGGTGCCCTCATCCTTCAGTTCTTTTCTTGCCTTGGTAGAGACAGCAAAGATATTAAAATGCACTTATGTAAATTCTTTTCTGGGGCTCTCTGTTTGCAGTGTTAATTCTCCCCCTCCCCCTTTATCTTAATATTTATGCCTTCATACGTCTTCACACTTTCTTTTCTAAAGCATGAATTTTTGTCAGTCACTAGGCCTTTTCCATTTATTTTTCCTTCCCTACTCAGAGGGCTCAGAGCATTTGAACTTTTTTTCAGCAAACCAGAAGGAAACTTTCAGTGAGAGAATTATCTTTTCTTGAAAAAAAGAAAAAGAAATATATATCTTCATGAGGCAAGAAATTAAGTGCACACTTATGTCAGATTAACACTTTAAATACTGAAAAACCATATGCAAAAAAAATTATATCTCCTAACATATCTCAAATGTAACTGAATACATGAAGTTCAAAACAAATCAGGTTTCAATTAATTGTCTCAGAATGAATTAGAAAGTTTTGGAAGCCCAACATACACACACAGAAATCTCACTTAGATCCTTTAACTGTCCTACAGAAACCCAATTTGACTTGTGTAGGATGCTTTTTGTCAGAATCATGACAGTTTCCAATTTTTATGTCTCTTTCTAACTTTAATATGTGATTGTCTTCTAGGTAATATGATTGGTCCTTTATACTGTAGTGAAGTCATCTTGCAAGCGCATCTTGATACTTGCTTGTTATCTACTTTAGCAAGATTAAAAGGTTTAAATTAACTCTTATTTGCAATTAAAATAACAATAAATGTTCCATTTCTTCAGTTGCTTTAATTAACTGTTAGTAGAGAAAAAAATCATACACTTTCATCCTGAACAGCTGCTGAACTGTTCATATTATCGGATTTATTTGCTTGGGATCAGCTATAGGACAACATCATCCCAAGAGAACTATTTTACCATCATTGTATATATTTGGGGACCATCCTGCTTTCAATTGAGTATTATTGTTGTTTGTGATTAATTGTTATTAGTGTTTTTATTGCTTTTATCCTGTTTTATATGGGTTTTGCCCCTTGTAAGCCGCCCTGAGCCCGTTTTGCGGGGAGGGCGGGATAAAAATTCCAATAAATAAATAAAAACTACATGAGAACATACATGATTAGCATGAATTTCTGTGATTTAAACATAAGCTACAGACAGGCAATTCCTAAACACAAAAATCACTCAAGATATTTACAGAAATTGCTTATGTAGTTGGTTCTCCACACTGAGTAGATGTCTTGCAATTGACTTGCACATGAGCAACATGAAGATCCTGGTCTTGTGAATGGTTCAGCATATCATCTGATTAGTTCCTCAACAGCATGATTTATTTGAAGCTAATCAGACTTGTTCACTATCAAATCAGGTTAATTAATCACTGAATTGTGTTGGATGAGACCCCCACAATAAGCAATAAGCTAACTTTCAGTAGGAAAAATGGCCATCCTCCAAGGACTATTGTAAAATAAATTTTAAAATTTGAGGGTATTTGATTTTTTTAAAAAAATGCTACTTCCAATTTTTGTTTGGGATTAATATTTGATAAATATTTTGCATTATTATTTGCCTTTTAACATTTTAAGGTTGCATTATTTTTGAAGGCTATCTTTTTTTTTTGCTGCTCCACTCACCTCATTTTGGTTTGGATCACTGTCAAAAGTGTCAGCCCCTCTGGCCCAGGAATTTTTGGTTCAAGGGGAGTATGTTGCAACGCAAAGTTACAAAATACTTGAGAGAGTCTAAAAACTCACCCGAGCCTTGGTAGGTTGCCACCAGGTCTTTCTATCTATCCCAACAGCCCAGGAGTGAAAGAGCAAGCCTCCCAGCTTCTCAAGGAACTAAACAAGAAAAGTCAGCCCTGCAGAGTGAAACTGCAGACTGAATTTCAAAGACAACACAGTTACTTTGGTAGGTGATCAAAAATATGATTATTAAGGTGCAAAAATATTTAAAATACCAGACTAGATTGTGAAGGAGTAGTTATAATTCGGTTGTCATGCCAATAAAGGTTTGTTGTTTGTTGTTTGTAAAGGAGTAAAATAATAAAGTAAGCATTTCCAGCACAGCGAAACACATAAAGACACAGTTCTAGTTACCCATCCCAGGTTTGTAGAGTCAGTTCAGCAAAACAAGATGTTCACACAATCAGCCCATCCGGGGAGGAATCAAGATGGAATGCCATTGCTGGGTTGCTCGGGGACCACTGACAAAGCCATGTCAAGTAGTCTGCAAGCACCACCATTCAGTGGGAATAGCAACTAGATTTATAGAAAGGGGTTTCTGATCGGCCCTAGGCCTTTGACCCAATCAGAGACCTGAGAGTTGATGTAACCCTCTCTCTGTTGCTAGGCACATGACATCCCATAATGAACAAGAGCAGAGGGGAGAATCGAAACCTATCTGCAGCTTAGTCCAGTCCACCCACCATATAGGTGCTGGTAGCTCAATTGTTTTTATAGATCTCAGATTTTTCTGCACATCTGGGGATTGCCTCAAATGTGCAGGAAAATCTCTTTGCCCCCTAGGTGCCCCCGATGTGCGTATATATATAGATATGGGAAATAACAGTATATAGATATGGGAAATACAGAATCTTTATCATAAATTCAATCCCAAGATGGCTGAGGAGGGATATCCTTTAAATTCTTTCCTGTAACATGCCTTTTATCTCTCCACATGCTGTAACTTTGCTTTCCTTTCAGATCAGAAATTCCTTCTGCTTGATCCTTCTGTTGAAAGGAATGTAACATCCCTGAGCCACTAGATAATACCCTAGAAGACAGAATGTTACAATGACTATAAAGAAAAGGAGTTTGCTAGAAAGGGCATAGAGATGAGCCATTCTTTGACCTTGGCTGAATGCTGCTGCTTCTCTTGCATGAAAAGCCCAGGTTTGTGCTTCAAGGGGAATGTATCTTTATCTGAATCCTAAAGAAGGGTCTCTAGAGCCTTAATTTAATGGCTTATTCCTTTTATTGGAACATCGTTATTTGATATAAGATAATAGATGAATCTTTAGTCAAGGACCCCAATCCCT
>NW_015167527.1:604314-621687 GCF_001447785.1 Gekko japonicus | reverse complement strand
TACATTCCCAATTGCAATATCCAAACATTTCACAATGTCAAATTCTGAATTTCATCTCCAAATGAAGTAGGGTGATTCTATTAATTCTGTTTTATTAAAGGGTAGAATGTGAACTATTCAAGCCTCTTATTATGTTACCCTTCCTGTATAAGCAGTTTAGGAAGAATATGCAAGATAGTGAAGAAACAGTATTGAAATAGCATCCCCCCCCCGGCCAGGATTACTGGTCTAGAGGCACTCCTTACAAGCAGGTAAATCTCAAAGCCAAGAGCCAGCAAAGAGAAATTTTTCTAGACCCACCGAGGAGTTCTTCAAACATGAGTCTTCCATGAGAAAATCAATTACACTGGAAGTTTAAATGTTTATATACTGTTCTTTATATATAAACAATTAAATTTCTAGTGTAATTGATTTTCTCATGTTTGAAGAACTCCTAGGTGGGTTTATATACTGTTCTTTGGGGCCGCGGTGGCTGAGAGGTTATGACACTGAAGCTGCAGACCGGAAGGTCTGTAGCTCGGCAGTTTGAGACCCGAGTGCCGCGTGACGGAGTGAGCTCCCATCTCTGGCCCCAGCTCCTGCCAACCCAGCAGTTTGAAAGCAAGAAATTGCAAGTAGATAAATAGGTACCACTTAGGTGGGAAGGTAACAGCGTTCCATGTGCCTCTGTGTTTAGTCATGCTGGCCACATGACCACGGAAACGTCTTTGGACAGCGCTGGCTCTTTGGCTTGGAAATGGAGATGAGCACCACCCCCTAGAATCAAATTCAACTAGCTTTTGAGCAAGGGAAACCTTTACTTATACTGTTCTTTAAAAAGCCACAAAGGTTCCTTCTGGCTACTGCAGTGCCAAAAACTAGATTTTCCGGATCTACGAAGATTCCTTGAATTACTGTTCCTGTGTGTAGTTCTAATAGGAGAGAGACCCAAAATAAAACCTTTCAAGACGGGATGTGTGTGTCATATCTGGCTTACAAGCCCCTATGTTTATTATTTTCCTGCCCTTCTTGTCACGTTGGCAAACATTTTACCTGCTTCCATTTTTATTCTTACAACAAACCTATGGTGTATGTTAGGCTATGTAAAGCCCAGGATTACCTAGGGAGCTTCAGGATAGAGTGGGGATTGAACCTGGGTCACCTGGTTGTAGTCCAAAAGTTAACCCGTGTCTCACACTGGCTTCATTCCATTCCAGTCACCACAAGTGCAGAAACTGGCAGCTGTTAGTTAATACTGAGGCCATTCTGCATGTGCCCAGTGCCTACTGTTCTTTATAATTCACTAAACTGCCTATTGATGATGATGACTTTCTCCCAGTAAAGTCCCTGTTCTACCTCAGACTCCTGCTCCAGTTTCCCACACAGACATTCCTCATCCTGCTCTGGGGTACAACTTGGTCCCACACAGCGTACCCACCTATAACAGAACTTGATAATGAATGCAGGTTCAAGAAAGAAGGAATTATGGTAGCTGCCACTGAAAGCTTCAACAGCCTCCAGTCTCCTCAACATAAGTCACACTAGAGATGCTGACAAGGTTGGAGTAGGAATGACTCGCATTGGTTAGCAGATGCTTTCAGCTTTCCTTCCCACATGTTATATAAAGAGAATCCAGAAAATGCAATGGGCTTTTAACTCCACTCTTCTATGGTAAAGACTATAAAGACAAAGAGAGGCAGCCTAGAGCATCACCCAGAAGTAACATCACATTCTGGAAGAACTCTGCCCTTCCTGGGCACTGGCCCCCAAAATTTCAAAGCATTTTCAAGGCAGTGTTGGGAGTCCTAGTTGGTATCATTGGAAGTGAGGTGCTATAGCTCCATGGCAGAATGTTTGAATGAGGAAGGCCCCAGGCTCAGTTAGTGGATTGGCTGCAGCTGTTTTCTTTTGTGAAATGGGACATTAAAGTTGAGATCGGCAATAAACGTGTGGGATGGCTATCCCATTCCTCACACTTTTGCTTCCTCCCCTTTCCCCCTACCTTGTTCATATTGTCCCTTCAGCCCCCCTTTTCTTACTCTCTCCTCCATGCATGTTACTTCCTCTCTCTTTCTGACCCGTCATCATTCTCTGTTTTGACACGTGGTTTTGCACTTATGTGTACACACTAACTCCTTACTAGCATTACCTAAGATTGTTGTCTGTTGTAAAGAAACTAATATCTACCATAGAAGCTATTCTTAGCTAATTTGTATGTATGTACCTATGAGCCACTTTGGAGCTCTCTATGATGTCATAACATGTATTAATTACTCTATTAATGAATTCTTATAGAACTTGAAATTCCTGTTTTTGGACGTTGTGAATAACTACTCCAACACACTCTATTAATGAATTCTTATAGAACTTGAAATTCCTGTTTTTGGACGTTGTGAATAACTACTCCAACACAGTATGTACAAATTTGTTGTTTATTAGTCTTTGTTGTCCAATGTCGGTGTTTCTGTTTCCAATGTTGAATGTTGTATGTTTCAGATGATATTTTGAAAAAGACTCCGAAACGAACTTCGAAAACTCGAGCTGTTCGTCTTACTTATGAAATAAAGAAGAAAAAAATGGGACTTTTACATCAGTATATGTTCATTGATGGTTATTTCATTATTTTGGAATGATTTGAACCTTATTGCAGCAATTTCTTGTTCACTATTCTGGCTTCAGAGTTGGCCACACCCACTACACCCACTACACCCAAGCCAAGGGAAGGCAGTTTAAACTGCCTCCCCTCCCCTCCAAGGGCCGGCTTGCCTGGGCTCCTCACAGCCATGGGGCACCCGGGCAAGCCGAAGGAAAGCATGGGGTATGGCCTATTATGCTAATGAGTTGTACTGTCAGGGGTGTGGCCTAATATACTAATGAGTTTCTGCTGTTGGGTGTAGCCTGTTATGCTAATGAGTTCCTGCTGGGCTTTTTCCACAAAAAAGCCCTGCTTCTATCACATCATGCGTGATACCCAGACATAATAGTTTACGGTCTAATAATCTGTCCCAATCACTTGTGTCACAGTCCATCTTAACTAGTCTGAGGATGTTTAAATCTGGGTTTGATTGTAGAGTCCTAATGGGAGTACCAGACCACCTTACATGTCTCCTGAGAAACCTGTATAAGGGTCAAGAAGCAACAGATAGGACTGGATGTGGAACAACTAATTGGTTTGGAATAGGAAAAGGAATATGGCAAGGATTTATATTGTCACCCTGCTTATTTAATTTATATGCAGAGTACATCATGCAAAATGCCAGCCTGGATGAATCACAAGCTAGAATTAAGATGCCGGGAAAAACATCAAGAACCTCAGATATTTGGGTGATACCACTCTAATCGCCAAAAGTGAAGAGGACCTAAAGAGATTCTTGCTCAGGGTGAAAGAGGAGAGCACAAAAGTTGGCTTGAAACTTAACATAAAAAAACTAAATTCATGGCATCCGGCCCCATCACTCCTTGGCAAATAGTAGGAGAACTCATGGAAGCAGTGACAGAATTTACGTTCCTGGGATCCAAGATCACTGCAAATGGTGACTGCAGTCATGAAATTAAAAGACACCTGCTCCTTGGGAGGAAAGCTATGGCAAACCTTGACAGCATAGTAAAAAGTAGAGACATTACACTGTCAACAAAAGTCTGTATAGTCAAAGCGATGGTATTCCCAGTAGTAATGTATGACTGTGAGAGTTGGACCATAAGGAAGGCTGAGTGCCGAAGAATAGATGCTTTTGAATTATGGTGCTGGAGAAGACTCTTGAGAGTCCCTTGGACTGCAAGGAGATCAAATCAGTCAATCCTAAAAGAAATCAACCCTGACAGTTCCCTGGAAGGCCAGATAATGACCACCTGTGGAATAATATAATCTTGAGATGGCCTTCCCAGTACTCATAGCATCTCTAACAGCAGAGTTCAAGTGCACCTTCCAGGAAATATTTGCTTGAAAGATGATTCCTAAAGGTATTATATATATCAGGAACACATTGTGGGGCTGTGGACTGATTCATATATGGAACTACATTATACTGACTCAGACCTATTGGCCCATCTAACTTAGTATTGTCTACTCTGACTGGCAGCAGCTGTTCTGGGTCTCTGGCAGAAAATTATCTTTCCTAACACCTTCTACTTAAGATCCTTTTAACAGCCGCAATTGTCCAGGGTTAAACTTGGGACCTTTCCACCCACAGAACATGTAGTGTATCACTGAACTCTACTCACAAACTAAGCCCTGCCTCCCAGATTTCCTGATTCCCTGACCCTTAGAGTTGTCAGGTCCCCCATGAACATCAGTAGGGGATGGGGAGGGAGTGTTGCTAGATCCAGGTTGAGAAACTCCTGGAGATTTGGGGATGGAGCCTGGGGAGGACAGGGACCTCAGTGGGTTATGCCACCATAGAGTCCACCCTCCAAAGCATCCATTTTCTCCAGGGGAACTGATCTCTGTAATCTGGAGATGAGCTGTAATTCCAGGGGATCCCCAGGTCGCACCTGGAGGCTGGCATCCCTACGTGCTGGTTGCTTATCTGCTGTTCTGGCTTTGAGACTTTGCGTGTTCATCCCTTCTCATTTATTTGCCTCTCCCTTCTGAAATGCAGCTTCAGTAAATGAAGTTAATGCATCCCTCTTGTAGATAAAAAACAGATTCATATCACTCCTTGTGACTCTTACTTTTTGGAAGATTTGGTCTGGCAATCTTGTAGTTGCCTACATGAACTCAATTCTTCGCTTTTGTTAATGTGTGTAGATTTTATTCTTGGCAGTATTTTATTTTTGGAGAAAGAACTCTCTGCATTGGGGCCTGTGCAGTTGCCCATTTCCACTAGTCACATTGGCTGGAGTATGTTCCCTTGCTCAGCTCTGTTCCAAAGATTTAAACAGTTCACTCAGAGCATATGGCATGAGTTTAGGGTGGGACGGCGGGTGGGGGGTGTTCAGAAAGTAATTTATTGCTTTGTCTAATCATTTATGAAGTTTCCAAAAACGTTTCATTCCAAAAGAAACAAAACAAAAGCCAAATTCTCTTGCCATACAAGGCCCTGTTTTTAACAACTTAATAATCCATTGTGTGGAATTAAAAGAACAAAATCCTTTAAACTGGAGTTGCAGCTAACATTACATATTAGGAAATACATTTAAAAAGGTGTTCTAAGAGATGTTACCCTTAAAAAGAAAAGTAAGAGACAGGCTCTGGAAATGACACACACCCACATTAAAAAAAAATTAGGGTGTTTCAAAAGCTCAAAATATATTATCTTTCATCCATTTAAGCACATTTGTACTTTTTAATACTACAACAGGTTCCCCGGGGCAGGTCAAAGGCATATCGTCACACACCAAGTGGGCTACGCTGCATTCTCTGTGCCACAGAATTTCTTGCCATGGAGAGGCTGCAGCTCAGTGGCTGAGTCTCTGCTCTGCATGCAGAAGGTCCCAGGCTCAGTCCCTGGCAACTCCAGTCCAAAGGATCAGAGTGAGACTGGGAGAGCCTCCGGCAGTCAGAGAAAACAACACTGACCTTGTTGACAGACCAAGGGTCTGACTCAGTCGAATGCACCCTTGTTCTGCAGTGACATGAAATGCATAACACTCCGATGGAGAATCGTACTATACTTGCAAGCCTTGCAGCAAATCTTGGGGTGCACCTTTCAGATTGCATATTTTCACTGGCACCCGTAAAAATATGGCTGCCGCACGCACCCTCTTGGCTTCGTTGTGCAGTCGAGATGGCCCTGAGTACTTGGCAGTAGCGGACAAAACAGCAACACAACTATTGGTAGCCCAAAATCCTAAATCGTCGAACAACTTTTTGGAACGGTGGTTTTCTTTTTTTGATTATGCATCGGATAGTTCTAACAATTTATATAGGTTACCGGATAAATACTTACATTTTGCACTATATTAGTAATATGAAAAATGATTGCTTTGGTTATAGATACTCTGGTTGTATATACCCTATAGAATGTTTTGGTCAATACATTTGTTGAAAAGATTGTAATATGACTGATTTAAGTCACTGTTGGTTGTTTATATTATAATAAATTTAAAAATGTATTAAAAAAAGATGGCCCTGAGTCTAAATGCACATTAACTTAAGTAATAAATTATTTCATTTATATATTTTTAACATTACAACTCCTTAGGGATTAGATTACTGCTTTTCTCACTGTGCTTCTCCATTGTGCTGAGTAAGGAAAGAAGGAGGACCCTGTCTTTGAAAAGGGAATTCTATCCAATTGTTTCTTCTGGGCCAGAAAAAAGCTTCTCTCAACCCCAGAAGCATCTTGAAAAATTGTGTGTGGGAACTGGCCCTTTGTATAAAGGCATCAAGAATGTGCTGATCTCAGAAGTAAACCGCAAATGTGCAAAGCCTTGCCTAACTTGTCGAGATGGATAAGTCAACATGAATGACATTTTAATAATCTTTAGAGAGAAGAATTAGCAGTGAATAGTCTGGTGTCTTTATAATATGTAACAAAAATACCTGTTGGATAGTTCCCATCCATGCAACAAGGGCAGGACAAGAGTTTGGAACCTCATGGTCAAATAACCATACAACTTAACACACCTCCTATAGGAGAGGTAAACCGTGGAAGTAGCACAATACTAAATAACACATGCAATCACCATTGTAATTCTACATGCAAAAAATGCCAGCATAGCATGAAGTTAGGGCCATCTTGCCCAATGGACTGGGATTTACCTGGAATCTGGGCATGCCACCCAGTGCCCATTTGGCCCGTTAAGGCAAGCTCCCACCTCAACCCACTGGTTCTATTTTGGCTGCAGTTTATAACTGGCAGCTGCTGTCCTGGCTCCATCCAGAAGTCACCAGATTGTGACCATTTCCACAGAGATTATTTGCCCCAGGTTTAGTGCTTTTGGAAAGCGATTTTTTTTCTATTCTCCCATAGCATCATGGTCACATTCCTGCACCTCCTGTGGTTTCCCTGGCTTTCCTCCAATTGTTCCCAAACTTTCTTTGCTGTTTTGGGAAGGATCCCAGTAAAGCTTAGATAGTTGCTTTGTGGGTGGAAAAGTTTGGATTTTCCTCGTCCCTCCAATCAGCAGCCATTTTCCCCCAGCAACAGTCCTGCCCCCCCATTATGAGGGGGATTTAAAAAAAATTAAGCAGCAACTGAATATCATATCAGTATAATAATCTGTGTGACAGCTCCTCTGAATTCCCAGCCCCCCCCCCCCAATTTCTGGCACCTTTCACATTGCTGAGATATAAGGAGAAAGCCATCTCTCCACTTTGAAACTGGCTAGAGACTTTACTTTTTAGATGGAAGCTGAGAATTCAGAGAACTTGTAGCACATGTTATAACACTATATTGATATATTCATTTGGTGATTCCTGAAAAACCTCTGTTGGTACAGGGGATGTTCTCTGTCAAGGGACTGGGTTGTGGAAACCTGCTGCTTGGCAGCCCCCACTGCCACTGCACTTGTACCGGCACGGGCAGCCACGGCAGCCACAGGTAAACTACACATGCCCCTGCCCCCATGTGGACAATGCTTCTGTCCTGGCTCGCCTTTGTCTTGCCAGACACTTGAATGGGTGTTTCCTAACCTGCCCTTTTCTTTTCTGTCCTAGCTGTGTATGCTTTGGATCTAATCTCTGGCAAATGAAATGTTGGTGATCCTATTAAAATGGTGTGTGTGTGTATGCAGAAGCAAATTGCTTTATTTTGTAAAATATTGGGTCCAGACGCGTTGTAGTGAATCAGTTCATAGTTTATTTCAGCTCCAAACTAAAAGACAAGGTAGCAGGGTCAGAGCCCTGCTTAAATCACCAAACACACCACATCCCACACCCACAACCCGTGATAGGCTATTTACAGTGCACTAACACCCATAGGTCCACTCTGAGATCCAGGGTGGCTGATTGGTCGGTTCTAGGATCCAAGCCGATTATTGTCTTTCGAGAGAAGCTTAGCCCTAGCGCGTGACCACGTGCTAACCCGACCGTCTATTCTCCCATAGCATCATGGTCACATTCTTGCACCTCCTGCGCTTTCCCTGGCTTTCCTCCAATCGTTCCCAAACGTTCTTTGCTGTTTTGGGAAGGATCCCGTCTCCCCAAGGTTCAGAACTACCCTAACTAACATAATCTTTGAGGTAGGCTGGTCTCCGCCGCTCTCAGGTCGAGTGGCACAATCTGGCTGTTGGACCTGTCAGCTCTGGAGCTGTTCCGGATGGTGCTGCTGCCATGTCAGGGGGACGTGCTGGCACCTGCTCACCCCGGGCCTCGGGCGTGCTGTCTGGTACCGAGGCTTCACCACTGTCCTCTGCGGGTGGTGTGCTTGGCCTTGGTTGTGCTTGAGTGGAGGGCGAGTTGTCTTCCGAGTTTCTGGGCTCCGGGCTTGTAAACTCATCCTCGCTGTCCTCAGCCACTACCAGATCCATGGGGAGAAGCCGGCGTTATAGCTGGCCAATGTGTCTTTGCAGCAGCTTCCCATCCTCCACAGAGACCTCGTAAGACAGGGGGCCTGTGACTCGGACCACCCTGGCCAGAATCCATGCTGAGCCCCATGAGAAGTTCTTGGCGTAGACTGGGTCACCTGGAAAGAACCCACAGGGAGCTTCTTGGCTGTCTGGTGCTGCACTGTGTTCCGGGGCCCTATGAAGCCCGGTCCAACCTGGTCATGAGGCACCTACCCATGAGGAGGTCGGTGGGGCTGTGCCCAGTGGCTGTGTGCTGATTGGTCGGTTCTAGGATCCAAGCCGACTATTGTCTTTTGAGTGAAGCTTAGACCTAGCGCATAACCACGTGCTAACCCGACCATGTGTGCAGTCCTCAGTTAATACATAACACCCCTCTCCCCAAGGTTCAGAACTACCCTAACTAACATAATCTTTGAGGTAGGCTGGTCTCCGCCGCTCTCAGGTCGAGTGGCACAATCTGGCTGTTGGACCTGTCGACTCTGGAGCTGTTCCGGATGGTGCTGCTGCCGTGTCAGGGGGACGTGCTGGCACCTGCTCACCCCGGGGCTTGGGCGTGCTGTCTGGTACCGAGGCCTCACCACTGTCCTCTGCGGGTGGTGTGCTTGGTCTTGGTTGCGCTTGAGTGGGGGGCGAGTTGTCTTCCGAGTTTCCGGGCTTGTAAACTCATCCTCGCTGTCCTCAGCCACTACTGGATCCACGGGGAGGAGCCGGCGTCATAGCTGGTCAATGTGTCTTCACAGCAGCTGCCCATCCTCCACAGAGACCTCGTAAGACAGGGAGCCTGTGACTCGGACCACCCTGGCCGGAATCCATGCTGAGCCCCATGAGAAGTTCTTGGCGTAGACTGGGTCACCTGGAAAGAACCCACAGGGAGCTTCTTGGCTGTCTGGTGCTGCACTGTGTTCCGGGGCCCTATGAAGCCCGGTCCAACCTGGTCATGAGGCACCTACCCATGAGGAGGTCGGTGGGGCTGTGCCCAGTGGCTGTGTGGGGAGTTATTAGCTGGTTGAAGAGGAAGGCAGTGAGCCAGTGGTCCCAGTTGCCCAGCCCCATTCAGCGCAGGGACTTCTTTTTTTTTTTCCAAGTCATATTTATTCGGTTTTTAAATGCATATAGTTCCAAATATACATATAACAACTTACAGAGTCCCACAACACCTTTCTTCACATTTCACTGTTCGGACCATGTGTTCGGCCTGTCCGTTGGTTGTGGGGTGGAAAGGCGTGGAACGGACATGCCGAATGCCATAGTAATTTACGAACTCCTGGAACTCCCCGGAGGTGAAGGCCATCCCGTTGTCCGTTAACAAGGTGTCCGGGATGCCGTGCGTGCTGAAAATCCACCACATCGCATGGATGGTGGAGCGAGATGAGGTGGAGGGGACCAGGACCACTTCCAGCCACTTGATGTAGGAGTCCACCAATATGAAGAAGGTTTGCCCCTGGAAGTCCAGATGTAGACAGGCCCACAGCTTGTGGGAGGACTCCCATGGATGTACCAGGGCTTTCGGGGCTCCGGTCGGGACTCTTGGCATGTCTGGCAGCATTTTACCTGGTCCTCTATTTCGTGATCCATTCTCGGCCACCAGACATAGCTCATCCCGGCATGAGGAAAATGCAACAAATGCTCCCAGTCCAGGACCTGGGAGAGGACGCGGTCCCGGGCGGTATGCTGGTCATGAGGCACCTTCCCATGAGGAGGCCGGTGGGGCTGTGTCCAGTGGCTGTGTAGGGAGTTATTAGCTGGTTGAAGAGGAAGGCGGCGAGCCAGTGGTCCCAGTTGCCCAGCCCCATTCAGCGCAGGGACTCCTTCACTGTTCAGACCATGTGTTTAGCCTGTCTGTTGGTTGTGGGGTGGAAAGGCGTGGAACGGACATGCCGAATGCCATAGTAATTTACGAACTCCTGGAACTCCCCGGAGGTGAAGGCCATCCTGTTGTCCGTTAACAAGGTGTCCGGGATAACGTGCGTGCTGAAAATCCACCACATCGCATGGATGGTGGAGCGAGATGAGGTGGAGGGGACCAGGACCACTTCCAGCCACTTGATGTAGGAGTCCACCAATATGAAGAAGGTTTGCCCCTGGAAGTCCAGGTGTAGACAGGCCCACAGCTTGTGGGAGGACTCCCATGGATGTACCAGGGCTTTCGGGGCTCCGGTCGGGTGAAGCCCGGTCCAACCTGGTCATGAGGCACCTACCCATGAGGAGGTCGGTGGGGCTGTGCCCAGTGGCTGTGTGGGGAGTTATTAGCTGGTTGAAGAGGAAGGCAGGGAGCCAGTGGTCCCAGTTGCCCAGCCCCATTCAGCGCAGGGACTTCTTTTTTTTTTTCCAAGTCATATTTATTCGGTTTTTAAATGCATATAGTTCCAAATATACATATAACAACTTACAGAGTCCCACAACACCTTTCTTCACATTTCACTGTTCGGACCATGTGTTCGGCCTGTCCGTTGGTTGTGGGGTGGAAAGGCGTGGAACGGACATGCCGAATGCCATAGTAATTTACGAACTCCTGGAACTCCCCGGAGGTGAAGGCCATCCCGTTGTCCGTTAACAAGGTGTCCGGGATGCCGTGCGTGCTGAAAATCCACCACATCGCATGGATGGTGGAGCGAGATGAGGTGGAGGGGACCGGGACCACTTCCAGCCACTTGGTGTAGGAGTCCACCAATATGAAGAAGGTTTGCCCCTGGAAGTCCAGGTGTAGACAGGCCCACAGCTTGTGGGAGGACTCCCATGGATGTACCAGGGCTTTCGGGGCTCCAGTCGGGACTCTTGGCATGTCTGGCAGCATTTTACCCGGTCCTCTATTTCGTGATCCATTCTTGGCCACCAGACATAGCTCATCCCGGCATGGGGAAAATGCAACAAAATCTGGGCCCACTGGACCAGTGGGCCACCCCCTCCCCACCCAGTCCAGGACTTGGGAAAGGACACGGTCCCGGGCGGTATAATGGGCAACCTCAGCAACCTGGACAGGACAGTCGGGCAGGTCCTCCAGCAGGGCAATTTGGTGCACGGGAGCTGTGTCCATGGATGGCAGCAGCAAGCGGCTGAGCATGTCCACGTGGGCGGTTAAGCAGCCCCAGAAAGGCTTGGAGTTCAGTTTTGGAGGATGAGGTAGGCGCTTACACGATGCCACGGATCTTGTTGGCTGTAGGATGAATGCCCTGCACATTGACTGCGAAGCCCAGGAACTCTACCCTTGGCGCTCCCAGGAGGCACTTCTCCCTCTTTACCTTCAAGCCAGCATAGTTGAAATGCTGTAACACTGCCCACAGTCTTTCGGCGAAGGTCATGGAGTCGGGAGCCGTGATCAAAACATCATTGAAGAACGGCTGGACCCCAGGGATACCTTTGAGGAGACAGTCCATGAGATTCTGGAAAATCCCCGGGGCCACACACACTCCAAACTGCAACCTCCGCACCCGGAACACACTCCTGTGCATCACTATCATCTGGGCCTCTGCAGTGGTCTTGTCTACAGGGAGCTGCTGGTAGGCCTGAGTCAAGTCCAGCTTGCCAAAGATTTTCGCGCCCACCAGGGAAGCCAATACGTGGCTGACAACTGGTACGGGATATGTGTGGTCCTGCAGTGCTTTGTTAATCGTGCATTTATAATCCGCGCATATCCGGAGATCCCCGTTGGGTTTGACCGGGGTGACGATGGGGGTCTCCCACCAGATGTGTGGTATGGGTTCTAGGATGCCCTGAGCCACCAGGCGGTCCAGTTCTAAGTCGTTCAAAACCTTTATTGGCATAGATCATAATCATACAGTCGCCATTCAGTTCATGGATTTGACACACAGCTTCCTCCAGTTCCTATTTTTGGCCGCAATGCAAATGGGGCATGCCTGGCCTTCACTCGGATGGGGCACACAGTGGGATCGAGGTCTAGGGAGACTGGAGGCTCGGTGTAGCGGCTGAGTGTCTCATCGAACACGGCCACAACACTGCCCACAGTCTTTCGGCAAAGGTCATGCAGTCGGGAGCTGTGATCAAAACATCATTGAAGAACGGCTGGACCCCAGGGATACCTTTGAGGAGACAGTCCATGAGATTCTGGAAAATCCCCGGGGCCACACACACTCCAAACTGCAACCTCCGCACCCGGAACACACTCCTGTGCATCACTATCATCTGGGCCTCTGCAGTGGTCTTGTCTACAGGGAGCTGCTGGTAGGCCTGAGTCAAGTCCAGCTTGCCAAAGATTTTCGCGCCCACCAGGGAAGCCAATACGTGGCTGACAACTGGTACGGGATATGTGTGGTCCTGCAGTGCTTTGTTAATCGTGCATTTATAATCCGCGCATATCCGGAGATCCCCGTTGGGTTTGACCGGGGTGACGATGGGGGTCTCCCACCAGATGTGTGGTATGGGTTCTAGGATGCCCTGAGCCACCAGGCGGTCCAGTTCTAAGTCGTTCAAAACCTTTATTGGCATAGATCATAATCATACAGTCGCCATTCAGTTCATGGATTTGACACACAGCTTCCTCCAGTTCCTATTTTTGGCCGCAATGCAAATGGGGCATGCCTGGCCTTCACTCGGATGGGGCACACAGTGGGATCGAGGTCTAGGGAGACTGGAGGCTCGGTGTAGCGGCTGAGTGTCTCATCGAACACGGCCACGAACTCGTCGCACACTGCGTTAAAGTCCATGGGCCACACGTGGTTAACTCCGGTCACCCCTAACCCCAGGGACTCCAACCATGCTAGGCCCTGCAAGCTGGTAAACCACCGCTTGACCACCAAGAAGTCCAAAAGTCCATCAAAGACCTTGAACTGTACGCGGAATGCCTGTGCATCACTATTGTCTGGGCCTCTGCGGTGACCTTGTCTATGGGGAGTTGCAGGTAGTCCTGAGCAAAGTCCAGCTTGCCAAAGATTTTCGCGCCTGCCAGGGAAGCCAATACGTGGCTGACAACCGGTACGGGATATGTGTGGTTAATTGTGCATTTATAATCCGCGCATATCCAGACATCCCCATTGGGTTTGACCGGGGTGACGATGGGGATCTCCCACCAGATGTGTGGTACGGGTTCTAGGATGCCCTGAGCCACCAGGCGGTCCAGTTCTAAGTCGTTCAAAACCTTTATTGGCATAGATCATAATCATACAGTCGCCATTCAGTTCATGGATTTGACACACAGCTTCCTCCAGTTCCTATTTTTGGCCGCAATGCAAATGGGGCATGCCTGGCCTTCACTCGGATGGGGCACACAGTGGGATCGAGGTCTAGGGAGACTGGAGGCTCGGTGTAGCGGCTGAGTGTCTCATCGAACACGGCCACGAACTCGTCGCACACTGCGTTAAAGTCCATGGGCCACACGTGGTTAACTCCGGTCACCCCTAACCCCAGGGACTCCAACCATGCTAGGCCCTGCAAGCTGGTAAACCACCGCTTGACCACCAAGAAGTCCAAAAGTCCATCAAAGACCTTGAACTGTACGCGGAATGTGCCCCACCCCTTGATGGCCACTGGGTTTTTTTGAAAGTCCCTTAAGGTGAAGCCAGCTGGTTTCTCTAGGAGGGCCCCCCCCCGCGGACAAAGCTGTTTAAAGGTCTCTGCCGAGATAATGAAGAAGGAAGGCCCCGTGTCTAGCTCCATTTTGTAAGGGGACCCCTCTATGAGTACAGTCACATGTATTTTGTTAGGGGAGGCCAGGGGCAAATTCAGTACCTGGAATTGGTGGATGCTGTGTAGGTCTGTGGATTCCTGGTGAGTGGTGGGCTGTCGGCGGGTCCCTCTAGATCAGCAGATACGGGCGAGGTGGCCCGCCTTTCTACATGTCTGGCACGTGGCATCTCGGGACTGGCAGGAACGGCGCTTGTGGTCCTCCCCGCAGCTGGCACATTGCACATGGGCGATGGGCTTGGAGGGCACTTGGGCAGTGGTCCTTGCTGGTGGAGCAGTCACAGCCGGACATCGCGTGTTGAGACAGGTCGGGTGCTGAACCCCGGTCACCCCTAACCCCAGGGGCTCCAACCATGCTGGGCCCACCAAGAAGTCCAAAAGTCCATCAAAGTCCTTGAACTGTATGCGGAATTTACCCCACCCCTTGATGGTCACTGGGTTTTCCTGAAAGTCCCTTAAGGTGAAGCCAGCCAGTTTTTCTAGGAGCCCCCCGCCAGCTGGTTTCTCTAGGAGGGCCCCCCCCCGCGGACAAAGCTGTTTAAAGGTCTCTGCCGAGATAATGAAGAAGGAAGGCCCCGTGTCTAGCTCCATTTTGTAAGGGGACCCCTCTATGAGTACAGTCACATGTATTTTGTTAGGGGAGGCCAGGGGCAAATTCAGTACCTGGAATTGGTGGATGCTGTGTAGGTCTGTGGATTCCTGGTGAGTGGTGGGCTGTCGGCGGGTCCCTCTAGATCAGCAGATACGGGCGAGGTGGCCCGCCTTTCTACATGTCTGGCACGTGGCATCTCGGGACTGGCAGGAACGGCGCTTGTGGTCCTCCCCGCAGCTGGCACATTGCACATGGGCGATGGGCTTGGAGGGCACTTGGGCAGTGGTCCTTGCTGGTGGAGCAGTCACAGCCGGACATCGCGTGTTGAGACAGGTCGGGTGCTGGACTTGTAGTACCTCGTTGTCATCCGAGACATCGGAGCTCTGGAAGGTGGTGGCCTGGTGTGTGGAGAGAGCCTGTCTGTCCTTCTTGGCTTCCTCGAATGCCGTGGCCACCTTGAGGGCCTTCTCCAAAGTGAGGTCGACATGGCCGACGAGTTTTCTTCGTAGTTTTGGTTCTCGGATGCCCCAGACAAATTGGTTAGGAGGGCGTCCTGGATGGCGGGAAGTTTGCAGTTGATTGCTAACCCATGAACGTCAACCATGAAGACGATGGCCGATTGCACGCAAAGAAGTTCATGTGCAAAGCCATTTTGGATGGTCTCAGAGTGAAGTGGTCCATGAGGGCCTTGACCAGGTCGTCATAGGTTACGGGAGTGATGAGGCTCTGTACCAGGCGGATCATGGAGACTCCGCACGTGCTCAGCAGCCATGCCTTCTTCTTGGTGGCGTCCTCAATACCTTGGGTCTGGAAGAGGTACTTTAGCTGTTCGACCCATGCTTCCCAGAGCTCGGGGTGAGTTGGGTCGAAGACAGTGGTTCCCGGAGCAGCAGCCATGGCCAGAGAAGCGATGCGGGGCACTGTGAGCGGGTTCTCAATGCACGGTGCGTTGCTTGATGCGGACTCTGGAGGCCCGGGTTCCAGTGCTTGGGTCGGTGTGCTCATCGGGATTCCACCTTCATCACCAGTGTAAAGTACTGGGTCCAGATGCATTGTAGTGAATCAGCTCATAGTATATTTCAGCTCTAATCTAAAAGACAAGGTAGCAGGGTTGGAGCCCTGCTTAAATTTCCAAACATACCACATCCGCAGCCATGCCTTCTTCTTGGTGGCGTCCTCAATACCTTGGGTCTGGAAGAGGTACTTTAGCTGTTCGACCCATGCTTCCCAGAGCTCGGGGTGAGTTGGGTCGAAGACAGTGGTTCCCGGAGCAGCAGCCATGGCCAGAGAAGCGATGCGGGGCACTGTGAGCGGGTTCTCAATGCACGGTGCGTTGCTTGATGCGGACTCTGGAGGCCCGGGTTCCAGTGCTTGGGTCGGTGTGCTCATCGGGATTCCACCTTGAGGGCCTTCTCCAAAGTGAGGTTGTCATGGCCGACAAGTTTTCTTTGCAGCCATGACCAGAGAAGCGATGTGGGGCACTGTGAGCGGGTTCTCAATGCATGATGCGTTGCTTGATGCGGACTCTGGAGGCCCGGGTTCCAGTGCTTGGGTCGGTGTGCTCATCGGGATTCCACCTTCATCACCAGTGTAAAGTACTGGGTCCAGATGCATTGTAGTGAATCAGCTCATAGTTTATTTCAGCTCTAAACTAGAAGACAAGGTAGCAGGGTCAGAGCCCTGCTTAAATCTCCAAACACACCACATCCCACACACAAACACACACAACCTGTGATAGGCTATTTACAGTGTACTAACACCCATAGGTCCACTTCTAGATCCAGGGTGGCTGATTGGTCCATTCTAGGATCCAAGCTGGCTATTTACTTTTGAGCGAAGCTTAGCCCTAGCGCATGACCATGTGCTAACCCAACCATGTGTGCAGTCCACGGTTAATACATAACAATTTGCACTTTGGACAACTGAAGAAATAAAGATGGAGAGCTACCTCAACCATGAATCTTAGGTGATTTCTGGGGAAAGGAAAGGATATGGTGTGCAATCTTCCATGCAATGACAACTCATTCCTGCCTTGTTATTTTTGCTGTGTTTCATTCCATTTTACATTTTAACTTTAACACATAGACCTTCCTCATGAAATTATGGGGTTTGGTTCTTTTAGAAGTTCTGTTTTCTTTGGAGAGCAAGAGAGCATGCAAGTGACTCAAGGCCAGTATATACAATGCAGGGGACACATAGAAGTTGCTGGAAAATGCCTCATGGCAGCTGTCACTATGCCTTGAGTCATTCATATGCTGCAACTCACCATGCAGGCTGGGGCATTCTACCACATCACTGCCCCCAAGGGGGGGGGTTGTTTCTGGGAATGAAGAAAGCCTCCCATTCTGCATAATGAGCCACCATAGCCAAATCCCCGCAGCATAATTTAAATACAGTAGTTTAAAGTATCTCCTCCATATGGTGGTTGTAGCCTTTAATGTACACTCAGTCCCTTGGTAAGGGGGAGGAAGCATGTGAGCAGAGGTCGTACACCCCTTTCCTCTTCCACGTACTTGAAGAAGTACAAGAGGGAACACCTAAAGGCACATTCAAGCTGAGCTTTCTGCCAGAGGCAATGATGAGATGAAAAAATGGGAAAGCAGAGCAAATGAAGGATAGGGACTTTGAGAACAAAAGATCAGAGGAGCTCTGAGCGGTGGAAGTGATAAAAAGATTGGACAGATGGCCCCTATTCTCCACAGTGGATGCCAACA
>NW_015167527.1:602970-604271 GCF_001447785.1 Gekko japonicus | reverse complement strand
CAGCAGGAACATTTACTTACTTTGCCACTGGAAAGACTGGGCTGGAAGAAGGATTTCATCTCACCTTCCTCCCCCCTTTCATAAGTCTGCTGTGCAGCTATACATTTCTTCCTTAAAACTCAGTAGCTGACATTTCGAAAGCAATGGCAACTAAGGGGGCAATATTTATTGTAGCTGCTCAAGATGCTCATATATCCCCAACTCAATGGGTTCAGGGAAAGGGGAAGAAAATTACACAGGACTCGCAAGACTGACAATCTCTGACAGTTCTGCATAAGCTCTGCACTGGGTTCCCAGGACCAGCCTTGCAAAAGGACCAGCTCTTCATTAGCTTGCCTGCTCATCCATACCAAAGTTAGTTATTATCTGTGGACTAGCTAAATGAAGAAAAGCACCCATTTAGCTTCCCTGCATACTTATCTAGAGGCAGCCTGTAGCACCACTGCACAGACAAATGGCAGTTTATAAACCCTAACCAGTCTTTAACTGAGATATTGTGTTGTGAGGTACTGCAGTATTTAGGCCCATAGCCAGAAAATTTTTATTGGAGGGGGGGGGGATGAGTATAGTGGTGGTGAGCACATCATTATTTATTTTATTATGAACTAGGAGTAAGGCCCATTGTGGGAAGAAATACAACGAGCTCTAGAAAGATGCTCCAGGGGAGTGTCCCAGCTGTGGCTGGTGGGGCAGTGGAAGGAAGGGGAAAAAAGGGAGGTGAGCCATGTTTATTTCCTTCTGCTTAGCTATAAGGCAGGGCTGTCTCAAGTCATTTTGCTGCCCCAAGTCAGTAGTAAGGGAGGGGAGCTGCATGGCAAGGGCGTAGACTCTCCAATTTACGGGGGGGGGGGGCTGGGGGGGGGGGGGGGGGCTGGGGCTGGGGCAGAGGCATCGCTATGCTAGGTCCTTAAAAGAACCAAGGCCCAGTGACATCATAGGCCATTGTCACTATTTATGGAGGTGGAGCCATATGGGATTTAGGAAGGGGCTCCCCAGAAATTTAGGGGGGTCTGGGAACCCTTGGGAATCCCCATAGCCATGCCCCTGGGCTGGGCTAAACCCAGGAAAAGGTGGGAGTTGGCCAGTGGTTATAGTGGCATCTCAGCAGTCTCCTGCTGTGTCCTTTATTTAAATTAACTTTTAGAACAGTCACTTTAAGATCTGCAAATATACATACCATGTGCATAAGACAAACCAATGGTCACAAATTTGAAAGTAAGGTCGGCAACACAGAAAAGCCTGTAGGGGAACATTTTAAAATATTTCCTGGACATTCATTTACAGGAGTCTTGTTTCTGCCT
>NW_015167527.1:597293-602056 GCF_001447785.1 Gekko japonicus | reverse complement strand
TGGGAAAGAGAAGGCTTAGAGGGGACATGATTGCAGTCTTCAAGTATTTGAAGGGCTGTCATGTAGAAGATGGAGCGGATCTATTCTCTCTTGCTCCGGATTGCAAGACTAGATCTAATGGGTGAAAATTACAAGGGAGTCGTTACCGGCTAAATGTCAGGAGAAACTTCCTAACTGTGAGAGTGACTGAGCAGTGGGACAGACTGCCTCGGGCAGTGGTGGATGTTCCTTTGCTGGATGTTTTTAAGTGACGGCTGGATGACCATCTTTCAGGTATGTTGTAGGGCTATCTTTCGGCTATGCGCCTGCAGAGTGCAGGGGGTTGGACTAGATGACCTGCAAGGTCTCTTCCACTCTAACATTCTATGATTCTATGATTCTCAGGGCTTTTGAGAGTCATCCAGAGCTGCGCTGCAAATTCGGTGTGTCTAGCATGCCCAGGGGGCCGCTCTACTGCAGCACAAACTTACGGAATCATTTCAGAATGGGTTCTTTCCCCCATGACGGTCCATGTTGCATCTGTGGGTGCACCATGAACTGAACCGCATTTTCCCAGTTCATGCCCATCCCTACTAATGTGCTGAGTCATTCATATGCTGCAATGCACCCTATAGAATGGGGGATACTGCCACATCACTGCACTCATGATGGGGATATATAGGATTGTTTCTGAGTATAGAGGAAGTTTCCCTTTTGCATGATGCAAGTAGAGCCCTGCTGGATCAGACTAGTGGTCTGTCTAGTCCAACATCCTGTTTTATACAGTGGCCAACCAGTAGCCTTTGAGGCCCAACAAACAGGACATAGACACCAAAGCATTCCCTTGACGTTGCCTCTTAAGTACTGCAATTCAGAGGCTTTTGTTGTTGTGCAGTCGCACAGTCGAGTCCAACTCTTCGCAACCCCATGGACCAGATCCCGCCAGGCCTTCCTGTCTTCCGCTGTCCTCTGAAGTTTGCTTAATTTCATGTTCGTTGCATCTATGACACTGTCTAACCACCTCATCCTTTACCGTCCCCGTCTTCTTTGACCTTCAATCTTTCCGAGCATCAGGGTCTTCTCCAGTGAGTGCTCCCTTCTCATTTGGTGGCCAAAGTATTTGAGCTTCAGTTTCATTATCTGGCCTTCCAGGGAACAGTCAGGGTTGATTTCTTTTAGGATTGACTGATTTGATCTTCTTGCAGTCCAAGGGACTCTCAAGAGTCTCCTCCAGCACCATAGTTCAAAAGAATCTATTCTTCGGCACTCGGCCTTCCTTACAGTCCAACTCTCGCAGCCATACATGACTACTGGGAATACCATTGCTTGGACCATGCGTATTTTTGTTGGCAGGGTGATGTCTCTACTTTTTATCATGCTGTTTAGGTTCACCATCGCTTTCCTCCCAAGGAGCAGGCGTCTTTTAATTTCATGGCTGCTGTCACAGTCTGCGGTGATCTGGGATCCCAGGAACGTGAAGTCTGTCACTACTTCCATGACTTCCCCTTCTATTTGCCAAGGAGTGATGGGGCCGGATGCCATGATCTTAGTTTTTTTTATGTTGAGCTTCAAGCCCACTTTTGTGCTCTCCTCTTTTACTCTGAGCAAGAGGCTCTTTAGGTCCTCTTCACTTTCTGCCATTAGAGTGGTATCGTCTGCATATCTGAGGTTGTTGATCTTTTCCCCAGCAATCTTAATTCCTGCTAGTGATTCATCCAGGCAAGCATTTCGCATGATGTACTCTGCATATATATTAAATAAGCAAGGTGACAATATACATCCTTGTCGTACTCCTTCAGAGGCTTACTCCTTCATAATATAGAGGTTCCCTTTAGTTACCATGGCTGAAACCTTTGATGCATCTATCCTCCATAATTAATTTGGTTAAGTCCCTTTTAAAACCATCTGTGCTTGTGGCTTTCACTTTGTCCTTGGGCAGTGAATTCCACAATTACTCATTGAATACTTCCTTTCCCCTGCCCATGAACTTCATCAAGTGCCCCCAAGTTATAATATTATGACACAGGGAGAAAGGTGATAAACCACTGTAACCAAATCACTGTATAATAATTTAAATATATCACTTTTATCTCAATCTATCAAAGCTTGAAAGCAGTCTTCCTGTAAATTGCAACTACAGTTTGGTCTCTAATAAAGAGTCGCTGCAGTACTCCTCTTCATTGAGCCTGAGGTGCTTGTAGTAAATCATCCATGTATAGCCAAGAATTGTTCATTATGGCTTCTGAGCCTTGTCTCAAATGGCAGGACACATCAAAGTCTTTCATTCCACTTTGTTTCTGTTGGAGATTTCCTCCTTTTTAAAATTCCAGGCTGTTCTATTAATCACAGCTGTTAACTCATGAAGAATAAGAACATAATAGCCCTGCAAGATCAGCCCCATGGCCCATGTAATCCAGCATCCTGTCTCACACGTTACTATGGAGGGCCAACATCAAGGCATAGAAGCCAAAACTTGCCCCTGATGTTGCCTCCTGGCTCTGGTATTTAGAGAATTACTGCCTCTGAACATGCATTTAAGTCATCATGGCTAGTAGCTACTGACAGACTGATATTCCACAAATCTGTCTAATCCCCCTTTAAAGCCATCTATGCTTGGGATCCAACCAAACATTTCTTAGAGTCAGCTTAAAGACCTATTTGGCTGTGGTGATGCCAGCAAACTGTATTTACTCTGATACCTTCATTTAAGCTCTTGCATCCAGCTGATCCATTTAGCACTGTGTGGTGGGGTTCCTACAAACTCCACCAACTGTCTTTGATGGTCTTGAACATCAGTGGACCACAACGACAGTTTTGCAGAGTTTATTATGGCTAAAATTGTTCACATCCATTCTGATATGGAGGTCACTGTTGAATCAGATTTTATTTCAGAAGTATCCCTTCTCTTTCTAGATTTCATGCAATGATTTTCAGTGATTGACATCTGAAGATGCAAATAGGATAATTGGTAGGGATGGGCACAAACTGGGTAAATGAAGTTCAGTTTTGTTCATGGTTTGTGATGTGTCTGGTTTGTAAACCACAAACCGTCATTAACTTTTAAGAGCCAAACAAATTGGTTCATTTCCTGAAGTCCGTGGCATGGTAGAGCCACCTTCCCAGCAAGGTAGATACATCAAAATCACAGGGGTTTCTGGCTGACTTTCCTCTACCTGCCCTCCAAGTTCGGTGAGAATTGGATTTAAGAGGTCAGAATTACAGCCCCCCAAAGAACGTGCACCCAGTTTGGTGTAGTGGTTAAGTGTGCGGACTCTAATCCGGGAGAACCGGGTTTGATTCCCCACTTCTCCGCTTGCACGTGGCTGGATGAAATGGGCAAGCCATAGTTCTGATAAGAGCTGTTCTTGAAAAAAGAGTGTCAGCTAGCTGCCATAGAAGACCGGGAGGCAGTTGGTTCCCCCCCTCTCCGCTGGCATCTGCGCATGCCCTATCTTCCCTGTGTATGATCTTGTCTCATGCATTCCTGTCTGTAAACGCTAGGCAACGCTTATCTGCAAAGTTAACAGGTGTGTGGGGGAGCTGCTTTGCCAAATGTATAATGAACTGCACCGTGTGAAGCTGTAATTGTTTAGGTTAAGGACCGTTGCTTCTCAGGCTTTTGAGCGCGTAACCTGGAGTCTGCCCGCTCGGCGGGAATGGAGATTATTGGTTATTACCCTGTTTGATTGTCTTACATTATTCCTTGCCCACCCTGGCCCAGGCATTCTGGACAGTGAACTTGTTCCTGCTCTATCATAGCTTTAATAAAATACTACTTTGCCTAAACGTGTATTGGATTAATAGCTGTGGGGGACCGGACAAAGAGCAGTTTCTGTCAGAGCTCTCTCAGCCCCACCTACCTCACAGGGTGTCTGTTGTGGGAAGGGAAGGGAAAGGAGTTTGTAAGCTGCTCTGAGACACCTTTGGGTAGTGAAGGGCAGGGTATAAATCCAATCTCCTCCTCCTCCTCCTCCTCTTCTTCTTCTTCTTCTTCTTCTTCTTCTTCTTCTTCTTCTTCTTCTTCTTCTTCTTCTTCTTCTTCATTTCCAATGGAGGGGGGACAGCAAAAAAGGCAAGGGCAATAGAAGCCCAGCAGAACATAATCAAAGTCCCAGAGAATCTCTGCAGTAGAAACTGAAGATGGGGGCCATTTTTGCAAGCCAAGTGCCACTGAGGCAATGCAAATCCAACAGGACTACGGTCAAACCAGAGATTCTCTGCAGTAGAAACTGAAGGGGGCATTTTTGCAAGCCCAGCAGAACCAGTGCAATGTACTAGTGCCCAGCAGAACCCAATGCCATTGTGGCGATGCCAGCTGAACAGCAAAGAATCACACTCCAAGCGGGGGGAGGGGGGTTTGCAAGCCCAGCAGAACCAGTACAATATACAGAGTACCCAGCAGTACCTGTGCAATTAAAGAGTGCCCAGAAGAATTCAGTGACACTGGCATTGCAAGCTTGCAGGGCCGGATTGCTCACTAGGCGAACTAGGCATTCACCTAGAGTGGGCCAGCCCTTAAGGGCACCAAACTGCACCCGGCCCCTCCTGCCAAAAGCCCTCCTACCCAGTGCAACCCATTCCTGTAACCTGCCAGCCTGTGGGAGGCTCTGCCAGCAGGGGCCAGAAAAGGCGCTGGGTGGCTGGGCGAGACAGCAGCCGGGCAAAAAGGGTCAGTCGGTGCAGAAATCCTGTGGCCGGAACTGGCAGCACCCAAGGGAGGGCGGCAGCCCTAACCAGCAGGGGCAGGACGAGCCGGCCTCGGCGGGCGGGGGAGGGGAAAGAAA
>NW_015167527.1:576731-596150 GCF_001447785.1 Gekko japonicus | reverse complement strand
TTTTTGATCTGAACATGTCTACATTAAGTTCGACATTTGGCTACATTCCTAGCCAAAGTGATGCAGTAGATTTTAGCCAGGCAACTTCAGGCCCTCCTGGATTAAATTGATTTTCTGGATCCATTTCAATCTGACTTCCTATTGTGTTCTGATATATTTTTAGCAGAAGAGCTTTGTGGCAGAATACTTCATGCTACCAATGAACAAAGGCAGTTTTACTGCAGTTTTACAGTACTTGGGACTCGGTAAATGTACACATTGCTTTCAAGGCAGTAGGTAGTTGCTGCATGATCATTCCAAGAACACAGAGTGAGGTACGCTAGAAGACAAGATAAGTGTCTGGATTATTTTTGACTGTACCAATGAAAGCTTTTGCTATGGATCTTTCGGTATTTTATGTCACAGATGTCACAGATAGTTCCTAGTTAAGTATGTTTTGGCTATTCCCATTGCACAATAGTTCCATCCAGTCCAGACATCAGGACTAAATGCTTTGGTTACATTTTTTTCCCAGGAGAAAGGCAGCGAAGTGTCATTCTTTTGATTCTTCACGTCCTCCTTCTGGATCACACATGGGAGCTGGGAGTACTGCTGTGCAATGATTCTGCTCCTTCATCAAAGGTGGATTTCAGAAGGTAGCTCCGGGGAATTAAAGTTCAATACTTTGACATTAATGTTGTAGAATCCCACAGGTTCTATTATATTCCATACTATCAATATATCGTATTCTGAATGCGGCCCAGAGTGTGGATCAAAAAATCTGCACAATGGGGCCATATCCAGATAAGGGTCTTTTCCCCTGTAATCTTGGGTAGAAAAGTAAGGGTGCTTTAATAAACCCAAATCCATAATTTATAGGAAAAAATAGATCTTATGATGCTACAATGTGAGATCTCAGCCAATTTGAGGGTTGAAAAAGACAACCATAGCAACTCCTGGGAGAAGGGGAAGTACCTTTATTACCCTTTCCAAAGCATTGGGTAACCCATCTGATGCTTGGGAGAGGTCACTAAAACCTAAAGCCAGTTCACAGAAGCACAACATGGGGCAGAATGCTTGGCATTGTGTCATGCCAGAAATGACCATGAGAAGGAAGAAGAGGAGGCGTGAGTGGAGGGGGGGGAGACTAGGTGCTGGAGTGGATTTCTTCCCAACCATTATGAAAGGTTGTCCATGGATTTAGGGTGATATGTCATCAACATGCTGATGATGGCTGGTTCTACTTCTCATTTACATCAGATTCATGCATAGCTGTTTGGTCTTTGAATGGCTGCTTGAAGGCTGTAATGGGCTGGATGGGTGAAGAAATTGAAAGTCCAGATAAGTTCTGGATAGGCAGTTCTGGATTTACTTACCTTACACAGGATCACAATCTCCTTCAAAAATAAGGTTCACATCCCTCAAACATAGTCTGAAGCAAATATCATTGTTATTCCAAAAAAGGTAGAGATGCTACTCATCCAAATTCATACAGACCTTGTTAAACCAAGATGTCAAGATTTTTACATCTATATTAGCGAACCATTTAAATAAATTCATTACATCTTATATACACCCAGACCAATCAGGCTTTATACCAAATAGGAGCATTATGGATAATGTAAGAATCTTTAATATTATAAATTATTGTAAAATTAAAAATATAGACCTCATTATTCTTGCTTTAGATGCAGAAAAAGCATTTGATAGTTTAAATATCAGTTACCTACAAATCCACCTGTTCCATATGGGCTTTGGGGAAAAAGATTTGCAAGCTATTTGTTCACTGTATGCAGAACCTAAAGCTCAAATTAAACTTAATGGTCTGAAATCTAAAGAATTTTTACTGTCCAGAGGCACTAGGCCTCTGTTACTTTTTGCCATCCCTATAGAAGCTTTAGCAGAATATATTAGACATAATGTACTTATTAAGGGCATTGCTATTGAGGGAAAAGAATATAAAGTCAGCCTTTATCTGGTGATCTATGCAACCAATCCTATTAATTCTATTAGGGTTTGGGAAGAAACACTCTTAAGATTTGGCCAAATAGCAGGTCTTAAAATAAATCACTCCAAATCAGAGCTATATCCAATAATATTAGCACCAAAATCTACAAAAATCCTAACAGACAACTTTCCATATAGATGGATCTATAAGGCATGGAATTATTTAGTGATCACTGTACCACTGGACACCAAAGACCTATTGAAGTACAATTATACAATAGGAGAAGGAACCGCTTCCCCCTTAGGGCACAATCTTCATCAGAAAGAATGAGCCTTGGGCCTGTTGATTGGCTGTTCCCTCTGCTGTAATTTAAGTGCAAATTGAATTCTTCCATTTATATAAATTTCCCCCTCCACCCCAGCAGTCTGCTGGACTGTTTGTTTCCTAGTTCTGGAAGTCAGCTAAGAACCTTCCAGGGTTTTTTTTGTTGTTGTTCATTGGACTCCATCCTTTTAGATTTGTATCTGGTTCTTTTCATAGGTCAGATCTCTTAATAAGACAAACCTTTCCTCTGAGTTTTCAACTTTTTAATATTAAAGATTCACTTCCAAAGGTGGTTCAACACTGGCTGAATGGTTAAACTAAGTTGCTTCCTACTCTGGGTTTTTTAGAAAATTACTTGGTTAAATTCTTCCAGGTTTTTTATTATTATTATAATGGATCAGAATAAGCCAAGAACCAAAATTAAAAGGAAATCAATTATACAGAACTTAATCAAAAAATCATCCATTTGTTAAAAGAATTGAGTAAATGAAATCTGACTTGGTTTGGAAAAAATCAATATAATTAATCTATAATCTTCCCACAATTTTTATTCTTTTTTAGAGTGCTTCCCATTTTATTAACAGATAAGGAACTACAAGCATGGCAAAAAAACCCACCAATGATTTTATATGGGGTTACCCCCCCCATTTCATTTCATATTATGAGATGCTCCTCTAGAAGGGGTGGTCTTGATATACCTGATCTTAAGGCTTATTATGAAGCTGCCCAACTTTTAAATTTAGTTATCCTTTTGAAACCATCTGAGAACATAGATTGGATATTAGAACAATTATATATAGGAAATATGAACCTAAAAGATATCATTTGGAATAACCTGAAAGAACACTTATATTTAATAAAATCAAATGAGTACTTATATACCACTTTACAGATTTGGGCTAGGAATAGAAAAGTGCTCACTTTGGGAACCTCACCTTTATCATCCTTCTTAGGCCAATCATGGTAGGCTCTTTAAAATTATGGAGATACTTAAACCAAGGCTAATTGACATATTCACAAGAGGCCACATTATTGAAAAATCGCAACTGAAAAAGGGCACAGATACCAAGCTCCCTTGGTTTCAATATCTTCAAATTTCACATTTGATAGAAAAACCAGAAGTGAAAAAAGGTTTGACAAGGACACCCACTGAATTTGAATAATTACTTAAATTAGGCATAAAGAGCTGCAAGGGCTTAATCTCTAAGATCTACAAAATGTTGCTCTCAAAAAGGGAAAATACACCCATACCTGACCAAAAGAAATGGGAAAAAAGACTGTGCCACCAACTTTATGGATTTCCAATGGGAAAGAATTTGGAACTCAAAAACTCTTTCATCAAAAATGATCAGTATTAAAATATTGTAACTTAAACTCGTAGCGAGATGGTACATGACACCTCAAAAACTACATCATATTAATTCAACATTTCCGCTTTATGTTGGAAACATTATGGGTTAGTGGGAACTTACATTCACTGCTGGTGGGATTGCCCTAAAGTGAAAGTCTTCAGGGGAAAAATCATTTCACACATCAAGAAAATAACAGGCTCAAGATTAAATTCCATGAGGCCTTCTAATTCTGCTAAATGTTGCAACTTTAAACTGTAGAGGTGTCAACAACAAGATCAAAGCCAAAAGAATAGCAAAGGATCTACAACAGCAAAAAGTAAATATAGCATTTTTACAAGAAACTTACATTAAAAAAGGGAATAAGGTTTTACCCCATAATTGGTTTACATCACAATATTTGGCCTATGGGTCATCCAAATCTAGAGGGGTGGCTATTTTAATTTCTTCATCTACCAACTTTAAGTACGTTAACTGTGAAAAAGACGAACAAGGACATTACATATTTATCAATGGTTTTCTCAATGTCTTACCAATAACTGTAGCCTCAGTTTATGCCCCTAACAAAAACCAATGCAAATTTTTAAACGGAACATTCACCAAATTAGATAAATTTCACAAAGGTCCAATACTGCTCAGAAGTGATTTAAATTATTTAATGGACATAGACAAATCATCTGTCAAAAAACCAATAACAGAATGGATTATCGATCACCCAACCAACTTAACCTACTCTTACAAAGATTTGATTTATACGACATTTGGAGAATGCAACACTGCACAGAGACAGACTATACTTTTTTTCACAACTGCATAAATCACTCTCACAAACAGACTATCTTCTGGCATCTAAAAACTTATTCAATAAAATAACTACTTCGACCATCGAAATACGAAAATGGTCTGACCATGCCCCAGTTCAATGCATTATCAAAGGCAGCAGTATAAACTACACAAAACAAACCTGGAGATTCAATAAACTTTTATTGCAAGAGCAAAAAATACATGACATACTTCAAAATGAACTTATAAACTACTTCAAAACCAACACCACATACTTCAATCAAAACAATATGGGAAGCATCAAAGGCGGTCATACAAGGTCATTGCATATTCCTGTAAGAAGGAAAAAAACAAAATCAAACAAGAACTTTCTCAAAGCATAAAATTACTTGAAATCAACCACAAAAAAACATGTCGTAAAAAAATTATAAAAGACTATTGGAGGCAAGAAAACATTTAGAGATGATTGAGACAACTGAAATCTTTAAAGAAAACTTTAATTATCGCAAAACAGACCAAGTCAAAAGCCATAAAAAACTTTGTCTCCTATCTTGGAAACTCAAAAAGAAACAAACAGATAGATACATTGGAAGTATAAAAAAACCATCAAAACGAATTAAAATACGACACAAAAGAAATCATTAAAGTAATCCAGAATTTTAATGAAAATTTATACACTTCTCACAATCCTGACCCTCAAGGCATTAAAAACTATTTACAATCTATCAAATCTATTCCTACAATAACTGAAGAGCACCGAGCATTCCTCGAAGCCCCCATTACTCTCCAAGAAATTGAGCAAGAAATTAAAAAGCTTAAAAACAACAAAGCCCTAGGGCCAGACGGCTTTATACCAGAATATTATAAAGCTTTCCAGAAAATTCTCACCGCACCATTACAAGAAACATGCAACGCAATCATAGACAACGGCGAAATGCCAGCAACTTGGAAATCTGCAAATGTGATTTTAATCCCAAAGAAAGGCAAAGACACGACAGACCCGAAATCTTATCGACCAATCTCTTTATTTATTTATTTATTTTGGGATTTATACCCCGCCCTATCACATCAGTAATAGCCTCACGAATGAAAAATATCATTCCTCATTCCTCATCATACGCTAAAACCCTACATTCGAAGTCATTATAAAAATATCATTCCGACCCGCGACATATCCGACAATATACGCAAAACCTTAAATATTATACATCAAGGAAAACAAAACAAGACTACAAACTCATTATTACTGGCAATCGACATAGAAAAAGCCTTTGATTAATTAGAAATACAGTTTTTAACATGATTAATTACACACATGCAATTTGGCCCAGCCTTTCTCAAAACCATTCAAGCCATTTATCGAAATCCCAAAGCAAAACTATTAATAAATGGTGATACATCTGAAGAAACACTTCTAAAAAAAGGCACAGGACAAGGATGCCCCCTATCCCCGATTTTATTTATTCTAGCAATGGAACCACTAGCCTGTGATCTACGCTCAAACCCTACATTCGAAGTCATTATAATTCAAAATAGAGAATTCAAGATAAGCTTATTTGCTGACGACATAATACTATACATGAAGAAACCAGAAACATCAATACAAGCCATCAATCAAACTCTCCATCAATTTGCCTCTGTGACAGGATTAAAAGTAAACCAATCAAAATCAATGATATACCCAATCAACATACATGATACTATCAGAACTCAGCTAAAAAAAAGTTACACATATCAGTGGATTGAGGATCATTTACAATACCTCGGCATTAAAATCCCTATAGATATTACCAAGCTTCTAAAGGTAAACCACACAGAAATTCATAAAGAAGTCAAACAAACAATATCCACATGGAATACCAAATCACTTTCCTGGATAGACAGAATCACAACCCTACGCTCATTCATTCTGCCAAAATACCTCTATTGTTTTAGAACTTTACCTATTTACATTACAAATCAACTAATTAGAAAATGGCAAAAAGACATCAGCAATTTTATCTGGAAGTTTAAACAGCCAAGAATTGCCTTCCACACAATGAGAATTCCTAAGAAAACAGGAGGACTAGCCATTCCAGACCAAAACCTATATCAAAAAGCAACAGCCCTAGCAACAATGGTTTGACAATACCATGATGAACAAACATTAGATTGGAAATGCTCATTCATTCTGCCAAAATACCTCTATTGTTTTAGAACTTTACCTATTTACATTACAAATCAACTAATTAGAAAATGGCAAAAAGACATCAACAATTTTATCTGGAAGTTTAAACCGCCAAGAATTGCCTTCCACACGATGAGAATTCCTAGGAAAACAGGAGGACTAGCCATTCCAGACCTAAACCTATATCAAAAAGCAACAGCCCTAGCAACAATGGTTTGACAATACCATGATGAACAAACATTAGATTGGAAATGGATAGAAGAATCCACAATTTCTGACTTGACTTTTCAAGAACTTTTATGGAAAAAATCTTTCAAAGAAATTGAACACCGAATCCAAAACCCCTATTTGAGATCAACGCTAAAGACATGGTATGAGACAAAATCTAAAGTCATTTGACAATTCTCACAACTAAGCACATTCACAAGACAAAAATGGTTTAAACCAGCTGAAAAACCCGCAGCCTTTGGCTTCTGGAAAGATGTCAACATCACTAGAATTATAGAAAACACAAACAAAAGGGAAAAATTCCATCAAAAGCCGAACTGGAAGGAAAATATAATACAACCATTAAATGGTTTGAATATTTACAAATTCAAAATTTGATCCGTTCAACTGAATTCAAATCTACAAGTAAATTACCTCTCCTGGACTTGGAAAAACTACTATACAAACAAATCCCAAAAAAAGGCCTCATCTCCAAGATATATAGCATCTTACTCCAAACTTACACAAAACATCCTTTAAGCTACCAAAAGGCATGGAACTTAGACTTAAAAACACCTCTGACAGATGAAGATTGTTCTGAAGTATGGAAAACACAAACAAAGATATCCAATGTTTTAAGCGTACAAGAAACTAATTTAAAAGTGACCACAAGATGGTACCTAACACCAACTAAACTGAGGGACCGCCTTTCCCCATACAGGCCCCAAAGAGCACTTTGGTCAGGGTCACAACACCGCCTAGTGACCCTGGGACCTAAAGAGGCCAGGTCCTTTTCAGTGGCGGCTCCTACCTGGTGGAATGAGCTCCCGGAGGAGATCAGGGCCCTGTGGGACCTTTTACAGTTCCGCAGAGCCTGCAAGATGGAGCTCTTCCGCCAGGCTTTTGAGTAGGAGCCGCCGCCACCACTATTACCACCATCGTGTGCTGCAGAGCAGTGCCGTTGGGGTGGGCTGATTAGCCATCCGGAACATCTCAGCCCATAGCACGCCCCCTTTCTTCTGACCTCACTGTGATATATAACAATGAGTGAGTATTTTAATCACCGATGCATTCTGTAAGATTGAATTGTGTTTTAAGTGGTTAACTGTGTAATTTAGGCACTTTGGGTGCCTAAATTGTTTTAATCGTGTTGTATTTTATTGCACGGTTGTGCCTATGTAAGCCGCCCTGAGCCCGCGTGTGTGGAGGGCGGGGTACAAATGTAATAAAATAAAATAAATAAATAAACACACATAAATCCTACCATAGCACCATACTGTTGGAAACTCTGTGGAGAAAAAGCAAACTACTTCCACAACTGGTGGTCTTGTAAACATATTCAAAATTTTTGGAAACAGATTGCCAACCAGATTGAAAAGCTAACTAGCTGCAACATACCTTTAAATCCAGAACTGATGCTGCTTCATCTTCGGCCTTCCGAACGTCCACCTGCAAATGAAAGAAAGTTAATCAATATTTTGTTAACAACTGCCAAAATAATGATTGCAAAAAAATGGAAAAACAAAAAGCCACCTACAATAAACCAATGGATTCATAAAACCTGGGATATATATATATGTTGGAAAAATGTTCAGTATATGATAGTATACACTAAAATGAATGTGAATTCTACAACACACTCAGCATTTGGTTCCCAATACTGGACAAATTAACTTTAAGCAAATTTGACTGGGAACACATTACTGAAGCCAAATATAAGATAATGCTGTATAGCTAAAAATTTAAATTTACGTGGATTACACTACACTGTTAAGACTAATGACATACAATTATAGCAAATGTTTAAGACTTAATTGGAAAATACCTGATTCTGCTGTTTAGCTACCATCCAAAAATTTTATTAATTATTATCTGTACTGCATTTCTGTAAGCAACCTTTTTTCTTTGTTTTATGGTTTGAACAATTGTATTTTATTAAAAAGTTAATAAAATTTCTATTTTAAAAATTCTGCTAAATGTTGGAAACGTGGGGAGGTGGGGACATTTTGGCACTGTTTGTGGGCATGTGGCAGGGTGGAATCCTTCTGGCATCGTATTCAAGCTCAGATTTGTGAGATTATGTCATGTGACATCCTATTCACATCAGAAGTCCTACTACTGAACCTTTGGAGTGATAATACTATATCTAAGCAAAAACAGGAATTAATTGCAATTTTATGTACAACAGCTAAAGCAGTATTGGCTAGGACTTGGAAGACAGAAGTACATCCCTCAACCTACGATTGGCTTATTAAAGTATGTGATTTATGTGTGCATGATAAAATGTCTATGTTAATACATGAAGAAGCAAATGACTCTTTTACACTCTTTTTGAAGTGTTATGGTTTCCATTTCTTCATTTTATTTGTATCCACGAGGATGTCAACTGGCTCTCTAGTTGGACCAAAGTAATATCAATTTTTTAAAAACCTTGTTTGTAGGAGATATCTGATATAGAATGTGTTGTATAGTTTGTTAATTTACTTTTGTAAATGTACTAGATTAAATAAATTCAAAATTAAAAAAGGGGGGGGGGAGAAAATCACAGGCTACAGAGTACCCATGCACTCTGATATAATCTTGTTAAATCTGTGGCAAGCTCCTGAAATTCCCTCTTCTAGAAAAGATTTAATTTTCATCTTCCTTAATGTAGCTAAAGCCTTGCTAGCTTCTAAATGGAAGAATAAATATTTACCTTCAATTGAACAGGAAATTATGGGACTACTTTGCTATGGATAAGATTTCAGACCATCTTCAGACTACAGAAAATCCTCATTAACCATCTTTTTTTTTTTAGTGTTGGTGTATTCAAAGAAGATGCCATTGAAACATTTATTTCAATTACGTACTGTTTCTTAGCTTTGTTTTAATGGAATGTTTACAAAGCTATAAATGTAATTGATCCTATGTCACTTTGTTTTGTTATTGCACTATATTGTTCTTCTTCTTGTTCCATAGTTGACTAAAGTTAATTGTTAAGGCTTTTAGAAATGATTCCAATGTTTGTTATTTAATTGTAGACCATTTTGTTGACTGTTTGTACTTTGTAATACAACCAATTAAAATGGAAAATAAAAAGTTGGTTTTTTTATAAAAAGATAATAGCTTGGGGTGTTCCTGGATCAGGATTTGCTTCCGAATCATAGACAATACCCAATTCTGCAACTTTGGCTAGTATACCAGCTGTGGCTTCTCAACAAATAAAAGATATTACTTTTGTTTGGCACACCCTGGTAACTTCTCAATTTTATGTCTTGAACATGGTAGCTGGCTCAGGATGCACACTTCAGTTGTTTTACAGAGCCACACAGAGATAGCACATCACACTGATTCTGTAAAAATTCAACTAGCTTCCATTTTTTCCCTTAGACTAAATTCAAGATGATGGCTCTGTTAAAAATTCTTTTTATAGGGCTTTTTTTACACACATTGGAAACATCAAGGCTTTTATTTCATGTTTCTGGAGTCTCTCACAACCCTGGTAAATTACTTGGCTTTAAGACTATTAGTCCCATTACACCAGGCTGTGAATCAGACTGGTGATTAAATTTACATTTTTGAGCATTAAACTAAAATCTACATATTCAACACTTTGTTTCTGTTTTGTACGACACACAACAACCAAAGTAATATTTGGCCATTAAGTTTTGGAGGTAAGTTGGGAATCATTTCAAATTAAGGGGAGTAAATTCATAGGCTTTCTGCCTTTGAACTGAATCCCACAATCTGAAGAATAACCTGCTACAGTCTTCCATGTAATGTTGAGGCAGCAGGTGGGGAATTGCTTCAAAAATGCTTCTCTCTCCGTGGACCCCCCCCCATCTCTGCTTGCATACAGACAACTATGTGAGGAGAGTTTTAGTCAAGCATTCTCCATGATATGCTAACTTTGTATGTGCAAGGAGGACTGCAGAATACATAACGTGGATTCTTTCCTCCAGAATGATGAGGCAGATTGTCTCCCTGAGATTTATTCATCAAAATGGATAGGATAACTCTGATCTGTTGGTTAGCATTGCAGACTGCCTGCAGACTCTCACTTCCATTTTGACAGTTTGCAAGGATTTTGTTGTTGCTGTTCACAATCACAAGAGCTACATAATATTAGAAAATAAAATTGTACTAAGATATTGAGATGCCAACAAATCCTGCATGCAAAGAAACTTCTATTTATGTGACTCTGGTCATAAAATTTCATTGTCACAAACTGCAGCCTGGGCTCAACAGATTTTAGGTATGGTTGTATACTGTGAGTTCACGTTGCTGCCAAGACTATAAAAGTGGAAATGTGGACAACAATGCAAAATATCCAAGGGACAGTCTGGGCACTGCTGCCAAATTCTGACGTCCTCTGAAAACCACTGCAAGATTGTACATATAATGTAAACCTAGGTTGCTTCAAAAAAGGCAGAACTGTGCTACTAATTACTACTAATAATACTCATTGGCTGTGATCAGGCATGTAGTTTGATCCGTTGCTGTTCCCTTATGGATTTAAAATGCACTATCAGACAGCAACATCTGTCTGTCGTGCCCCAGTTATCTGTGTCCTGTTCCCACCCACATACTGCATGTTTATTTGATACCTGTGAAAGTCCGGTCCTTTTGGTCTGAGGTGGTTTCAAACCAGAGTTCCTGTTGTCTGATCACTCTGTTGCGCACCCAGGCTATCAGGCAGGTCTGACTGGTCTTTTGATTTTCAGCCACCATTTTTTTTTTACTAGTTAGCGAAGTGCACACAACTGCATATTCACACCTCTCTCTCTCTCCCCCTCTCCCACAGGGGCTGCTCTAAATTTTGTTCATAAAAAGTTTCAAATAAAAATGCCCCTGTACTTCAGCCTTTTCTGTGCTTTGGGGAAGGGGTACACTGAAAAGTTTAGAGAGGGAGACTACATGTCCCAGCAGGCTGATCAGCACTTGTGTGCATGCCCAGAGGACAAACTTTTCAAAAAATAGCTGACGGCCCCATGAAGTACATATCCCAGAAGGCATAGCAGCGCTTGTGGGCATGCTCAAGGGAGAAACGATTTTAAAAAATGGCCAACGGCAACACTCTTTGGCTGCCAGGTCTGGTATGTGTCTGACTGCTGAAGAATGGGATAAAAGCGCTTTGAAGAGTGCTAAATGGGGTGAGTCTGATCAGTATTCTCTGTTATAAAATACTCTGGATCAATTAGAGGTGGGGCAACAGCAAATTAAAATGCACATCTGACCGCAGCCATTGACTGTGAAAGCAGATGTTCTTGAGCATACAGACCCACCTAGACTAGAGCTGAATTGACTGTGTCCAATCAAGTCAAGACCCTTTCCAATCCAGGCTGACTCTTTGAGAAATAGGATAATGTCATCAGCAGGAGAGCTTTCTACCATTTGCTTATGGTTCAAAAGCTCTGCTCTTTGTTTGACTTTGACATTCTGACCTAATCTATGCTTCCATAACCTCCAGGCTGTATTAATGTGTTGCATTCTACCTGGAACAGCCCTTGAAGGTAACTCAGAAAACTCTAGCTAGTGCAAGATGTAAGGGCCTGTGACCTGTCTCTGGTTTGGACAACAGCTTTGTACAATGGGCATATAGAAGTCTGGTTTTATATCAACTGCCTCGGCTTCCTATCTGTTTCTGGATGCTAGTTTTAACGTTTAAAGTCCTTCATGTTCTGGGACCAACACACCTGAAGCACTACTTCCCCCTATATAGACCCAACTTTCCCCTATATAGACCCACTTGCTTAGATTTGCATGACATGGCCTACTTGAGGTTCTCTCTGCAACTGGTACACCTGATTGGTATCAGATGTACAGCCCTTTTGCTGGTTGCCCCTTATGTTTGGAACAGTCTGCCAGAGGAGGTACAGGAGGCAATCTCTCTGAAATGATGCAGAAAGCTCTGTAAGATGGCTGTTTTCCAAGTATATGCCTATCCCCTCTGGTGGCAACTTGCCTGGTCTCTAGGGTGTTCTGAGCCCCTGGGATTTTGTACTGTCATGTATTGTATACAACACAACACCATCCATATACATAGCACTGTGCTAAGTCACACTAACAAAAAGAAAAAAGGGGGCGGTCTAAATTCTCTTGGTTTTCAGAACCCTGCTTGTGTGACATCTTCAGGTGAACTTCTCATGTAAGATATTTTAAGCTTGAACAATACACAAGGTAATGATTTAAAAACGTATTTGTTGTGTGCAAGTTTTCAAACACAACAGAACTTTTTTCCAGGAAAATCAGTAGTTTCTTGGGAATAGTTTTGGCAGAAATGGTACTCCTAGCTAAATGGCAAACATTCTTATTCCGAATAAATAGGTTTTCCCCTGGGTGATATTTCCATCCCAAACAGCTGCTGTTGGATGTGAAATGCTGTGGAAACCCCTTGCTGGGTGTTGTTCTAGCCAGCTGTGTATTTAGACAGTGACCGCTTTGAACTGGGATTAAAAGAGAAAACAAATCTTCCCTCTTGTTCAGAGAGTGAATGAGCAGTTCTCAGTGCTGTGTCAAATGCAGCATTAAGATGCCTGGAGACTTAAATCAGTTTAGCAGCAGTCCATAAAAGCAGGTGGCGTCGACTGGGTCCTAGCCCTGGGCAGGTAACAGAGGCCAGCTCATTGCTGTGTGGAAAATAATTAAGATGCCTAAGGCCAGCTCAATTCCCCCCCCCCCGCTGTACTAAAGGGGGGGGGAAGAGACATTTGGACCCAATTGATATAAGCCCTGTCTATGTGGTTGCCCTTAAAATCGGTTGTACACACCCGCTCCCTGTTCATGTCTATCAAGGTCCTCCACCATGGACCCCATGCACACTGTTTGCTTTTGTTTGCAGAGGCTTTTTGTAATGAATGCTGGGCTGTGACTCTGGGAGGAATGAATCTCTACTGGTGAGGGAGCAGAAGATGCTGCCTTGGCTGTGATGGATTCTCTGATTCTTCTTGCACACTGTATAACCTGAGAAGAATACACACACAGCTTTCCTGAAGAAAAAGACTGACACAAGCTGAACCTGTCTCTACATCAGCTCATGAACAGCCCAGAACTTCACACTCTCCAGAAAGCCCCTACATGAATTGGCAAAGGAGGCCTGTGGAGGCCCCCTCCAACATCTCCTGAATGCAAGCTCTCTTTAAGATAGGACTGGAACAGCATCCAGGACCTGCTGATTTGCTGTTTTCACTTGTGCTGCAGCTTCTTCCTGAGCTATATCTGAGCTGCTCAGTTGAATTCCTAGTTCCTAAAGAAACAGTTGCCTTGTTTCCAATCCAGGATAACCCTGTTGAGTCTCTCCAATCTCTTTCACAGATCTCTAGCTCAGTTTAAAATCTCTCTGGTCCAATCCAACTTGGACTTGAATTTGAATACAGATCAAGAGACAGAGTCATCATCAGCACCCTCTGATCATGTTTGTATGGCCTGGCTTCGTGAATGGATGTCAGGAAGAATACGGGAGTTGTGAGGGACACTACCTACATGTATGATCCTTGTCCTTCTTGGTTATTAAAATCTTGTTTGGTGAAAATTAGGACCCCTAACCCTGGTGGACAATCTAGATTATAAACTTTTCCCCTTCATCATTCAAAATTATTCTACAGCCAATTCTTGAAGTTCACAATTTGTTGGACCTTGAGATAAATGCCAAATTATTTGACTGAACATAATTTTGATAGTTGCAGTTGTTTCTGTTACAAAGGAGAGGCTCCTCAAGTCTTGTCAATGTATACGAGGTTTGCAAACATGGTGGGTCTCTGAGCACATTGGAAAAAATTATATATAGCAATAGAAATGCCAGAATAAATTACCTTGAGTTCTAGAGATCTGTTCTAGGGTGTAATGTTAGCTTGGCAGTTAATTAGGGATAAGGGAAGACTGAATGCATGCTCCTCGCCCCTTGCCCAGCTTCTCCTCCTCATACATCTATCCTGCATTTTGAAAGATGGGTTCAGAGCATGGCCAGGGTTGTAACAACCATGGTTAATGTTAGTCAGATGCAACACTGAATCATGGTAAGGGATGGGAGGAATTTCCAAATGAGAGGGGAGGGGCTGTAGGAAAGAGCATACTTTACCCCTGATTAATTCAGCCTACTTATCAGGGATGTATATAATGATCCTTAGGGGTGCTCTAAACAGAGTAAAAAAAGAGGTAGACCTTGTTCCCTCCCTTCCCCTTCATTTCCATATGCACCTTTCGGTAAGATATATCTTCCCCTTTGTCATTTTCCTTGTTCACACATTCTGTGCTCTGAGTCTTATAAGCAGGACTAAAGGATACACAATGACCAAACTGAAACAGTCAACCAAAGCAAGAACAAGAAGAAAACTCATGTGCCATAGGAAAAATCACATGTAAAAAGGATAGCTAAAGGGAGGCGAAGTGTATAGTTTATATAGTCACCTTGGAGGCCTATATTTGGCAGAAGTAAACCTTGAGATATAAATCTTTGGAATAAATAAATGCTGAGGAGGCTGAAGGCCAAGAACCTGGAAAAGGAAGAGACTCAAGATAGATTGGGCACATCAGAAACCTGGTGGAAGAGTTAAAAATCAATGGGATACTGTTATCCCTGGAGATAAAAATCTATAGCAAGGGTGGCCAAACTTGCTTAATGTAAGAACCACACAGAATACACGTCATATGTTTGAGAGCCACAAGACATGAACAAATATTACACACACGTTTTTATTGGAAAATATGCAGATTGACTTTTTAGTAACATTAAATTAGATTGCCAACAATTAAAACAAAAGGGGTAAAACAGATATTGATAATGATATTTATTTGTCCAATGATATTTATTTATTTACCAATGATATTTGTCTAAGAGAGAGGGAAGGAGAGAGAGAGATGGAAAGAAAGAATGATAGAGCTGGAAAGAGAGAGAGAGAGAGAGAGAGACAAAGAAAACAAACAGATGGGGGAGGGAGGGGAAAGAAAGGAAGGAAAGAAGGAAGGGAGGGAGGGAGAGAGAGAGGAAGGGAGAAAAAGAGAAAGCCTACCCAGGCTGGGGAAGGGAAGACCGATCAGGGAGGCATGCCACCCCTTTGCTTTCCCAGCCACTTTGCAGGGAGCTGCACAATATGTGTGAAAGAGCTGTATGTGGTTCCGGAGCTGCAGTTTGGCCACCCCTGATCTATTGGTAGGGCAGAGAAGGTCATACTGGAGGTAGGCTTGTTGCTTTACGTGTTAGGGAAGGGCAGAGTCCAATCAATTACCTTCATCTACAGAATCTCTTTTCTGTTGCAAATGCCCCGTTTGTGTTAGGGAAGGAGCAGAGTCCAATCAATTACCTTCATCTACAGAATCTCTTGTGGGTAGGACTATGGGAAAGAACCATGACTGAATCAGAGAGCAGCTCCGCTTTATATAGAAGTTCATTCCACAACATCTCCACTGGAAAGGTTCTCAGGTAGCCAGGCTGGAAGAGACCTCTGACAGAGACCCCAGAGTTGCTGCCAGTTAAACAGGTAAAAGTGGGCTAGAGGAACCTGTGATACAACTTGGTGTAAATCAGCTTGATGCTTATGTATGTAAATGTTACTCTGTGTGATATACTGAAGGACCCACATTTCTGTTAGAAGTATATACACTTATGGTGCGTACTGGTAGTGGTTGTTATTTTTTATTTTGCATGTATGATTTTTTTTAAAAAATGATAGATTTTAATTAAAAAAGAGTGTGTATTATGTATGAGTTTGTGTGTGGGAAAGAAGGTGTCTACAGCTCGTCAGACTTCAGCACAAAGTCAAAAATCTGGCTGTATCCCTAGAGGCAACCATGGAAACACTGCATGCTGCTGCCAAAACTTTTCTCTCAGGCTAACTTTAATCTAACAGTGTATCAGAAGCATATTTGGTTCCTCAAACAAAGTGTGGGAGTAGGAATGCCTGATCAAAATATATATTATCCTGTGGTATTCACTACACCAAGTGCCATGGGCCACAATCTAGTTAAATAAGTCATGTTGATATTGTATGTTCTTTAGTTCTGTGATGGGCTTGGTCTTTTAAAGCAAAGGAATCCATTTCCCCTTAGCCTTGTAGTTCCCTGCTTAACAGTGCAATCCTAAACAGAGTTACACTCTTCTAAGCCCATTGGGCATAAAAGGGTATAACTCTGCTTAGGATGGCTCTGTGAGAACCTTTACTGGTATACAAGCATGCACCGACTTCCTGACTCATTATTATGGCAAAATAAATACGCTTGTATGCCTAACACATGATAGGGTTTTTCCAATAGGGAAATGATCTGAACCCAGAGTCTTAGCAGAAGATGTTCAGTTGAAAGAAGCCACCCAGAAGGTGCTGCTTCTGCATCTATTTAAATGGGAATTGCACAGCCTGGGGTTCTCCTGCAGATCCCACTGAAATAAGAAGAGGCTGCACAGCTGTACCACTTGATGGAGTGTCATTTGCTGCCAAGGTTGACCATTTCTGGACATCCTATATTTGGCTTTCTGTTTGTATAAAGTTTCTCATACTTCATGTCAGTCCATAGAAAAGATGGTCTGGGAAGGTTATATTTAACAGAAGACTATTTTGAATTGCTGTCACATTTAGCAAATTCAGTTGTGTGTTTTTTAAAAAATTCCCTCATAACTCAAAACCAATTTGTTGCACAGAGGTCAAGCTAGTCTCACAGCAGTGACTGCAAATAGGACAGGAATTTTTTAAAATGTCAATTTAGAGACAATTTGTTAGGGTTATTCAGATTTCAGACTGGCTAAGGGAATGTACATTTTAGCCATCAATGTGGGTGACAGACCTCCTGCAAAGTGAATCCTGCAATTATTTTCAGCTCCACAGGCTATGCCAGTAGAATTTATGGCTTCTGTGAAGGACAAAATGTGGTTCTTCAGATTGCTGGCAACAATGCAGAGCTGTCAGCATAGGGGGACAGCAAATAGCAATTTTCTGGTAAACATTATCTGATATTTTTGTAGTGTTCAATACACTGTAAATATGACATTGATACCATATTGACAGTTCAAACTGTATTTATAGCATATCAATTAAGAATGTCTGAAACATTCCTGGGAAATTTTGCTGGCCTTGCCCAAACTCTTTTGGCTTCTATGGCCAGAAGCACAGCTCTTGTCTGCCTATGGTCTTCATCCTGCAGAGGGACATACCCCATGCAGTGGCCGTTAGTGGCGTCTAGAAGTGGCATCATCGACAAGCACTGATTGGCTGCAGAGTCCAGCCTAAAAGTAGGAGAAAGGACCAGCAGGTTCACCAATGGAAGTGAAGAGCAGGACACAGGCCCATTTCTGAAAAGTTACTAGAGGCTAGCAGGTTGAGCAGAGGACAGTCTGAAGCCATAGTGGAGTGCAGGGCCGGTCCCAGGGTTTTTTGCACACTGGGTGAGGCTACCTTCTGCCCACCCCCCTGTGCGCCCACTGGACTGGAATGAGAGTTCCCCAGAGTGGAATGACAGCCCCAGAGGGTAGCAGAAGCATTCTGGAACTAGAATGAGAGGCCCCAGAGTGGAATGACAGCCCCTGGGGGTAGCAGGAGTGTTCTGTGACTAGAATGAGAGACTACGAAGTGGAATGACAGCGCCGGGGGGTAGCAGGAGTGTTCTGGGAATGGAATGACAGGCCCCAGAGTGGAATGAGACCCCCTGGATGTAGTAGGAGTGGTCTCAGACTGGAATGAGAAGCCTCAGAGTGGAATGAAAGCCCCTGGATGTAGTAGGAGTGGTCTCAGACTGGAATGACAAGCCTCAGAGTGGAATGACAGCCCCTGGATGTAGTAGGAGTGGTCTCGGACTGGAATGACAGGACCAAGAGTGGAATGACAGCCCCTGGATGTAGTAGGAGTGGTCTCGGACTGGAATGACAGAGTAGAATGACAGCACCTGGATGTAGAAGGAGAGTTCTCTGACTAGAATGAAACACCACGGAGTGGAATGACAGCTCCTGGGGCTAGCAGATGTGTTCTGGGACTGGAATGACAGCCCTTGGGGGTAGCAACAGTGTTCTGGGACTGGAATGAAAGACCACAAAGTGGAATGACAGCCCCTGGAAGTAGCAGGAGTATTTTGGGAATGGAAGGACAGGCTCCAAAGTGGATTGATAGTCCCTGAGGGTGACAGAAGTGTTCTGAGACTGGAATGAGAGTCCACAGAGTGGAATGACAGCCCCTGGAGGTAGGAGAAGTGTTCCGGGAATGGAGTGATAGGCCCCAGAGTGGAATGACAGCCCCTGGAAGTAGCAGGAATATTCTGGGGATGGAATGACAGGCTCCAAGGTGGAATGACAGCAGCTCGGGGTAGCAGGAGTGTTCTGGGAATTGAATGACAGCCCCCAGAATGGAATGAGTGACTTTGGGTGTAGAGGCAGTTCTGTGCAACTGGATTTGCAAACTGTAGTGTGAAACACTTTACATTTAAATATTTCTTGTATGTGTGTAGCTATTGTCAAATCAGCTCCATCTCAGTAATTATCCTGCCTGTCAGCTCCTTAGTTTCCTTACAAATTCATGAGGTTGATGTGAGCCACCTCCTCCATTGTCAGTTATAAATCTTGCACTTGTCCCTCCACCTGTTCCAGTGTCCAGTTTTGCTCCCTTCCTGACCTCCATGTTCCCTTTCCATGAGGTTGATGTGAGCCACCTCCTCCATTGTCAATTCCACTCTGGGTCTTGTCATTCCAGTCCCAGAATATTCCTGCT
>NW_015167527.1:560163-576395 GCF_001447785.1 Gekko japonicus | reverse complement strand
GCATTCCTGGCTCCCATTATTTCCAATGGGCCTTCAAGCGTCTCCCATTGTTTCCAATGGGCAATCCTGTCCTTTCTTTTAGCACATCCCCATGGAAAGGGGTTGCTTGAGTCTCAGTGGTGCAGGCCAAACTTGTCGCCTCCAGTCCCGGGGAGGGCAGGTGGGGTGAGGTGAGGCCAACCCTTGCGGCTGGAGGAGCCCCTTTTGTTTGGGGGGTGGGGAGGCTCTCCCTCACAGCTGTGCCCAACCAACCTTAAATTCCAGGGGCCAGGGGCACAGACTCCTTCAAAATTCACAACTCGGCGGGCGGGAGAGCAGCAGCGAGCGGCTGATGGGCGGTGTGTGCAGCACGTGCGCGAGCGGAGCAGTGCACAGCCGCAGGGCTTTTGTTTGCAATGATGAAGGAGGAGCACTGGCTGCACAGGCACTGAGGCACACAGGCAGCCAGGCGATGAGCGGAGCAGCGTGCACAGCACACTGCGCAGGCAGGGCTTTGAAGCGAGGGAGGGAAGGGGCCAGGCTGGATGGCAGCAAGCCATTCTGCCGCCCGCCAGCAGGGGGCGCTCTAGGCAAGTGCCTAAAATCTGTCTATGATGGTCCGGGCCTGGGGCAGTGACAAGAATGTTTTGCGTCCAGCAGCCTCCAAAAGAAGAGGTCAGTGGCTGTAATGTCCTTGTAAATTCAGAATCAAGTGCAAAAAAAATCTCCCTTTCTATATCAGTGGGGTATAAAAATAGCACAGTGAAGCAAACATCAGATCAGTACCATAAAAGCGCAAGACCATTTTAAGAAGTATTTGCTGAGTTATCAAATACCTCTACAGTCATTTAAAGAACAATTAAACCGGTTCCCTATTAAAAGTTCAGGAACCAGTCAACGGCTTCCTTTACCTGCTGATGCCTGTCATTTGCTCAAAGAGAAACAAATGATGGGAGCCACACGGTGGCAGCATCATCAGTGGAAAGGTGCCCATTCCTAGTCTAGCCTCCAATGCCTGGTTGCACGATTCTTATAGAACTGCACAGTGAAATATGTCCAGTTCCTTAGAGTTTTATTTTTGTGCATATTAGCCTGAATCCACGCATCACTGTATATTGCTGTATCATTATTCCAGGTGTGGACAAGACAATCAGGAGACAAATGACTTTGGCAACAGTCATCGATGTGTAGATCTAGCCATAGTCTTGGCTATGGAGTGGTCAGGTGTAATAAAGCAGTGAATTACAAAACTAATGTAAAATCAGTGCAATTCTAGCATGTGGTTCTAGCAAACCTGGGAAGTCAAGAAAAGGAACTTTTCAACCTAAGTGTAGCTTAGGCTCTACAAAGGGCAGCTGGTGGTACTCAGTCCAGCCCAGTACACAGAGGTAGACAGACCAAATAAAAAGTAATCTGAATGCAGATGGTTGATGACTGGCTGCTAGAGCTAAACAGGCCTCATAAGCATCCTGGAATGGAGGCTGCCTGGTAAGCTATAAGAGGCTGTACCACTGAGCCATGGCCACCCTACCTAGAAGCAATGTTCCTTTTCTGTTTGCCTAGACTGGCAGTTGCAACCCACTGACCCACAGGCCTGTAGCTACAGTGGGGCATCTCGAGGCTGGGCCCCCCAATTTACCACCCAGGCCTCCCGACTTCCCATCCAGGCGGTTTTATTTTTTGTTCACGCCATGGCCTTGCCAAGCCATTGCCCCGCCCTGCTTGCTGGCACCCTTGCCTCTCACCTCTCTCTCTCGTCACTTTTTAAAACTTTTACTCACTCGTCACTTCTGACACAGCCTGGGGTATGTGTGCGGGGGTACGCCTTGACTTATTTAAAAAAAACCCTGAAAATCCTTGCTACAATCTCTCCTTCCAAACCTGATCCTCAGTTCTTGACACTCAACACGGTTTTGAACTTTTCCTCAGATCCTGGTGGTATTCAATAAAGACCAGGAGTTGTGTCCCTTCACTTTAAAAATGACTTTGTCTGATTCCCTCTGACAGACACACCGACTCCAACTGTCTGGCGACTGACTCACCAGAGTCAAGAAATAGCTGAGAAAGAACCTTTTTCTCAGTGCTCAGCTGCTCTTAAAGTTCTCCTCAGATGGCACTGACCAATCAGAGAAGGGGGTGCACACAGGCAGCTGTCAATCAAACTCAGGGTTCCCAGCCCCAAGGTCCCAGCAAGTTTTGCCCAAAAACTAGAGCGTCACCCCCCCCGACGTCAGCGACGTGATGATGTCATTTTTGGGTGACATCATTGCACCATGTGTGCAAAGCACACAGGGCAGAAGCTCCTCCAGCAGCTTCCGTTCAGAATTATCTTGTGGCCTCGGAGTATGGAGGTTACATTTAGCCTAGTAGCTACTGAGACCTATCCTTTATGAATATATCTAAGCCTTTTGGGATGAAACTGTCTAAATTAGCAGCTATCGGCCCATCCTCTGGCCGCAAGTTAATTATTTGCTGTATCAAGAAGTACTTTTTGAAAAGGTGTGTGTGTGTGGAACAGTAACTCAATGTGAAACAGTGTTAAAAGGGCAAATTCTATGCTAGCCATTATTAGGAAAAGGACTGAAAACAAAATAGCCAGTATTGTAAGGTCTTTGGATTTAACCTATGTTGTGGCCACCCTTGGAATACTGTGTACAGTCCTAGCCACTGTGTCCTTAAAAAGGATATAACATATATATTCATCTAGATATTACAAAACTGTGTAGTGTTCATATATCATACCAATCTGGCTTTGGAAGACAATAAGTATTCATGATTTCAAACATCAGTACAGCTACTGGTGTGATACAGAATCAAAGGAGGAAAGCTGGTATTTCACCAGACTGATACACTAAATATCTAGTATATATCAATAGCTGTAACTCAGCATGAGAAAGTATATACACTAACCATAAAAAAGGCAGAGCTGGAGGTGATACAATGGATGGCGAACACAACTTTTTGTAGAGAGGTGCATGATCTTTCAGCCTCCTGATCCCATAAGCTAGGTAAATGTTTCCCAACTTTAGTATTTGTGAGCTTGGTATACCTGTGTGTGCACACATGTGCACATGCTGCAGAGCATCCTGCTGTTTCTCTAGCAACAACCTCCTTTGGAAAGTTTGCCAGATATTCTGGTTCTAGGCATATGCAGTGGAGTACTATCACCTGAACAGCTGCCCTTCTAATTAAAACTGTCATGGTAATTATCATAACCTTTTTGCAGGGGAAACACTGGATTGGTTTAGTGAATTGTTTACTTGTTTATTAAAATTATTTATATTCTGCTTTTACAATTAGGTGGTCCTAAGTGCTTCACACTGTAGGTAAATACTTACAACAAATATAATTAGTTACATTAGATGTGCAGCATGAACACCTCTAGCCAATGATGAAAAACACAGTCAATAAATTATAGTAGCAAAATAATAACCACAACAGAGAAATAACATCACAAAGAACCAGGATCATAGCCAAAGCCAAAAAGTATTCAGCCCAAAACACAACCAAGCAAAATTTCCCATTAGAAATGAAAAACTAAACTCAAAGCAGTAGAAAACAGAAAGCTTGGCATCTGAATGTCAAAGAAGATGGCTCCTGGCACATCTCCTGGGTATGATAAATCTAGAAACACAGTGCCACCATCAGAAAGACCCCATCACTAGTCATAATTTTTGTCAACAGAGGTAATCAGAGTACGGTGTCTGAGGAAGATCATAAAGAACAGGTAGGCCTATATGAGTCGAGATGGTCCTTCAGCTATCTTGGACCCTGACCATTTACAGGCCAAAGGCATCACTCTGAAATGCGTTTGGAAACAAACTGGGAGCCAATGTACTTCTCACAATACAGAAGTAATAGTATTTCTGCCAGCATTCTTGTCAAAATATTTTGGATTAGATGCAATTTCTGAGATGTTTCAATGACAGCACCACTGGAGTGTATCGTTATCGATTTGATCCAAGCATGAAGAACTGTTGCCCGGACATTCTGTTCCATGAAAGGGTACAACTGGTGCAGTAACTATAATCTGTAAACAGCAGTAAAAGTCATAGAGACCACTTGGTCATCCAAACACAGGGCCAGTCTAAAAACACACTAAAGCTGATCCTGCTACCCCACCTAAAACAGGCATTAAGCAACCAATCTGGTCTGAAGAACACTCTCCTGAATGAACAGTGTCTCCATCTTGTCTGGATTCTGCTTCAGAACCCTCAGTCAGCCCATTGTTGCCTCTAGTAATGCATGTTCAGCACAACTACTGCACCACCTGAGACCTATGAGAAGAAGAGTTGGGAAATGTCAGCATATTGATTACCATCACCCCCAAATTGCCAAATGACTTCAGATAATGATTACATGTAGCTCTTCCAAACCAAGGGGAACAAAACTGAGCCCTGTGAAATCATGAGAAAACTGTCAGGGAACTTGTCTAAAGTCCTCCAGCCTCACCTTCTGGAATCTGTTGTCAAGATAGGAGTGGAACTCACAGAGTGTGGAGAACCTCTGCTCTCATTCCTGGTAGGTGTTCTATGGTTGATGGTATCAAAAGTAGCTGAAATCCGGGGAAGTCAATAGGATAATATTCCCTTTGTTTCTCTCCTGATACAGGTAATCACAGGGTTGCCAGCTCTGAGCTGGGAAACACCTGGAGATTTTGGGGGTGGATCCTGGGAAGGGTGAGGTTTGGGGAGGGGAGGGACCTCCGCAGGGTACAATGCCATAGAGTCTAGCCTCCCCAGCAGTCATTTTCTCCATGGGAATTGATTTCTGTCTTCTGGAGATCAATTATAATTCTGGGGGCTCTCCAGGCCCCACCTGAATGCTGACAATCCTTACTAATCCATCAGAGGAACTAAGTCTCCATATCAAACTCAGATACTGAAGCCCAACCAAAACAAGTCCAGACACTCAGTCTCATTTCCATACAGAGAAGATGTAATGAAAATGGGGAATACTGCACAACTTCTAATTAGACCACAAGTAAGGACAAATACATAATTTAAATGGATTGTTATACGAAAGAACCCCAGGAAAATTCAAATTAACAAAAGGCTGAGGAAGGAAGGTCTTCAAAGCCACCCAGTTAAAGCTATTACTGCTCCAGCCTCTTGACTTAAATTGAAGGATAATGTGGCATTAAATATTTTCAATTTAACTCTGCATGACTTAGTTTAAATTGTTTCCAGAGCTCCAGACAGATTTTCCTCCTGCTATTGTGAATGGCACGTCCTCCCCCCGCAGGCCATGAATTCAGCCAACCTTGATTTTCTCTGATCAGAAGAGGGTTAAGGAAAAGCTCTTAGACCTCTCCAGATGTTGCTCCATCAAAGGCTTATCTATCTTATACCATGATATGTCAAAAGCACTTCACTGTTGTCCACTACCAAAAAGATGGAGAAAACAGCCTTTCTTTGTGTGATACTAATAACTGTCATGCAGTTTTCACAGTTATTAAATAAATGAGGCAGTTCTCCAGACCCGAGTGACCATTTCTTTTTTCTCTTCTAAATTGCCTGCAGGCTCTGGGAGATGTATCAGTATTAGTTATACCTGACTCACATATTCAAGGATCTCTCTGCAGCCTTAGATTTTGAAGCCTTCTATCTGGGAATAAATGGAAACTGAGTTTCTGGGAAAGTGTCTTGTAAGAATGGATGGATTACATTGATCAGCATTCTGTGACAATATATATTTGGAACAGTCACTAGACCTTGGATTTTAATAACTATCATAGAAATCGGATAGCAGTTTTTACTGTTGCACTCCAGAGAAAGGAGGCAACTAAGGATTAAGTATTCTGATGACTACAGTAAATGCCTGTTACAGGTATACCTTGAATCTTATATCCTCTGTCACCTTCCACTAAATCTCCTGCCCTCTAATACTCAGTACTTTTAAATAGGGAGGAAGCCCAGCAGAATTTGGGTGTATTCAGTGAATGTAAATAAAACAAGGTAAAAGAAGGTAAAAGAAGAAGGGGATGGCAAAGGATGAGATGGTTAGATAGTGTTATCTATGCAACGAACATAAAATTAAGCAAACTGCGGAGGATGGCGGAAGACAGGAGGACCTGGCGTGATGTGGTCCATGGGGTGGTGAACAGTTGGACTCGACTGTGCGACTGAACAACAAAAAATTGAATCGATTTTGGACTGAAACCAACTATTGCCTCAGAATCTAGGATTTTGCCCCTCGTTTGCCATGGACAAATGGCACTAGCACATACTAATCATGCTTCTGGGTCTGGCAGATCTTGACTTGGCCTTTAGATGTGCCAGAATATTAATAGATGTGCACTGCATAGCCTCAGTGCAACAGCTTGTTTGGCTGTGCATATTTATGTCTTTGTTTTCTGGACAAGTGCAATGTCATCTGTGATTGGTTCCTGACTCCCAAAAGCATTTCCTCTGTCAATCATTTCCTGAGGCATGGAGTGCAAAACAGGCTGTTCGGCTACATATTACACAGAATGATGTAGTAGGATTCTGGACACCGGGTTGCAGGGAAGGTCATACTGAAGTCTCTCTGGTGTCATGTTCAAAGTGTTGACCTAGGACTGGGAAGAGCAGGGTTCAAATCCTTTCTCAGTCATAAATTCCCCTGGTTGCAAATGGCTCAATCATCATCTTTCAGCTTAACTTACCTCACAGGGGCTGTGGTCAGATGGGCAGCGTTGTCCGATATAGTTGCATTACCCTAATGGATTAAATGGTCTCGTTCACACATCCACATCTGGCAGCCATTCCCAGTCATACTCACCCCGTTGTATGATGAGTTGGATACAGAGTAAATAGCCACTAGAGACAATCAGGTGCTTACAGATCACTGTGCATTGATCCCGCATTTCCAGATGACTGAATGCCCCTGGTGTGCACTCAAACCATTTTGGAAGTGTGAACCTTTAGTTCCGGTTTTGCCGTATTTTGTTTTAAAATGGTATAGCATGTGTGCATGTGCACACATGTGCACCCAATACATTTTCTTTAAAAATGTCACAGTTGTTATTAAAAAAAAAAAGAGTAAACCATGCGCTCCGTGGTTGATGCACAACATTAATCTGAATGGTCAACCACAGAAGTGCATGGTGAGGCCGGATCAGGGTGGGAGTCTGATAAAAAAAATCTCTATCACAAAATGCAATGGAGTAATTAGTGGTGCCCGCAAACCACGACAACCTTTCAGGGTGACCATAGCCAGGGTTGTTGTGATAGTATTAGCGGAAGGGTGGAGAACCATGCACACTGCCTTTAGCCCCTCAGAGGAAAGGAGGGTAAAAATGTGGCAGACAGATATGTTTGTGCATTCCCCCATATGTAAAAAATAGTCCTTCTATGTAATATGCTAGGGTTGCCAAGCAACTTGAAAAAATGTCCTGGATAGGTTTGGCTGTGGTGCTGGACAAGAGAAAGTCAGTTTTCCTTCCTCTCAGCCAGTTTTCCTTTCTCCATTGATATAACTTTTCTGTTTTAAAAAATTGCTTGCTTCACATGTTTCTGCATGCAAGGGAAGCCCTGCAAGTGTGTGTGAGCGGCTCTGGCCTGCACACATTACATTCAAATGACCACATCACCTGGTTGTGAGAGGCAGCACGGTGTTGTAGTTAAGAGCGGCAGACTCCAGTCTGGAGAACTGGGTTTCATTCCCCACTCCTCCACATGAGGAGTTTTCTTAGTTTTCTTAGAACTCTCTCAGCCCCATCCTTTTGGCCAGTCACAGTTTTCTTAGAACTCTCTCAGCCCCATCTACCTCAAAAGGTGACTGTTGTGGGAAGAGGAAGGGAAGACGATTGTAAGCCGCTTTGAGACTCCTTAGGGTAGATAAAAGCAGGATATAAATCTTCTTCTTGTGGTCTCCCCCAGCCCCCCTATTACAACCAAAGGAGGATGCTGGCTGGCTTCCTTGCCCACATGCTCACTCTCTCTCAGGGTAGAATATTTAAGCAGCTGCATTGCTGAGGCTGAGAACAAGAGACGAAGAGCAGCACTGGATGGCCTGTATACCTGTCAAACCATGACTGTGCAGCTTTGCACAAAGCAGGGTTGCCTGGCACCAGATCCATCACAACACTAGACCAACTTGCTCATGTATTTAGCACCTGCAGGCCTTCTTAAAAATTTAATCCATATGATAGGTGCCTAATATGTTGTCACTGAAAGCTGAAAGAATGAAAGGGTAACATAAACTGGGGGGAGCACCAGCTACCCCAGGATTCAAACAAACCTCACCTGTGTAAGGAGGATCAGGTCCAGTGGTAGCAAGATTTGGCTCAGCTGGGAGCCAGCAACAACAGAGGACCAGGCGGTGGCATTGGCCCATTCAGCTGCCTTCCAGCATCCCCTGATTTGCAGGATATATGCAAATCCGAGTTTAGGGTTGCCAATCTCCAGGCAGGGCATGGAGACCTCCTGGAATTACAGCTCATCCCCAGACTACAGAGATCAATTCCCCTGGAGAAAATGGCTGCTCTGGAGGGTGGACTCTATGGCATTAATACCATACTGAGGTCTCTCCCCCTCTCCAAACCCACCCCTCCCAAGGTTCAGTCCCCCGCCCAAATCTCCAGAAATTTCCTAATCCAGAGTTGGCAACCCTATGTCCTGTGTTTGTCCATGATAAGATCAGAGCTGCGCCCTTCTAAAAACATAGACATCAATGGATGTAACTCTGCTTGCATTGTGAGAATGCATTTGTGTTTCCTGTGACATATTTGTGACTTGACCTGTAGTCTGTGGCTTGACTACTTTTGTGAGTAACCTCTTTGGCATGGGTTTTGACTTCTTTGTCATGAACTCACTGATGGCTCTATAGGGTAGTCTGAGCCTCTGTGTTCACAATGTCGAAAATGGATAAAAGTTTCCTGTATCTCACACTCATTAGTATAGCTGCCTCCTTTCTTGCAACTGTAAAAAAAGAAAATGTATTTCAGCAGAAAAGGCTCATTAGTAAATGGGTGGCATGTGCTGGAGACTATTTGTAGCAAGTCTTCTGGATTTATAAAAGGTGCAAAAATGTTCACTTCCAAGGATAAATGCCATATGTTAAAATCAACTACCACTAATGCTGGACAGGATCCAAATGCATTTTAGGAAATAAAACGCCCTGCGGGAAACACAATTGTAGAAGATATTAAGTAACTGCTATTGTCTTCCTTCTGTTGTGCTTTCGAAAAGGCATTCAGAAACCTGATGGTTAGGATCTGAAATCATCATTAAATTATTAGATAATCATTAAATCATTAATAGAGTGGTAATTGGAACATTTAATTTGTTGGGAAGACTTTGGAGAATTAAACCCTATGGCATTTAATAGCAAGTGAGGTGCTAGGTTATTCTGGCTAGTACTAAGGGCCAAACTAGATGTGACAATATCCTTGTGGCTGCCACAGGGCGGCTGCTGCTGCCATTTTAAAGTCTCTAAAAGAACTCTCTAAAGGAAGCTACAGCACTCAGTTTGCAAGTCGAAAGCAAGGCTGCTAATGGTAGGACATTTTGGAGGATATTAATTCATAGGGTCACCATACGTCGGAAGTGGTGTGATGGCACCCCAGAGCCGGAGCAGGCTGATCGGTCCCCCTCCCCTTCCTTTAACTGATTTTCAACTAGTCTCAGTATTCTATTTCTTTGGAGCATATTCAGTCCTCTTCAGGTGAATTTTAAACATCTGTTTAATTTACAAATTACAAGATCATATTTTTCTATACCCCTGGGGACAGTGTAGTGATTTTACCAGCGGATGATCTACTTCTACTGTTCTCTGTATTAGCAGAAGGGCCATCCACGATACTAGCAGATAACAGTAATGTTTGTGGCCTTCCATAAGTCCAGCACAGGCTGCTAATTAGGCTGATTTAAACAACGCACTTGTTTACTTTGATTTATTTATATACTGTCTTTATAATTCCACCCTTCTCCCAAGTATTTGGGCTGACATACAAAATAAGATCAACAGTATAAAACAAACATAAAAGCCACAAAACACCCACAGCAGGCCAAAAGACAGAGTGACAAGATTTCAACCGTTCAAAACAATGCAAATAAAACAAGTTTTTAAAAGCAGAAAACAAAGAAGCTATATCCAAAATACAGCTCAAACACCAAGCACAATAAAATCTCAGAGAGATCAATAAAAATGGGATAGCCTCTGGGCAATAAAACCACAAAATTAGGTTCAGCCCCCTTCCAAGGTTGTGCAGAAACACAAAGTCTTAACCAACAGTGAGTGATTGGCTGGTCCCATGAGGCCTGATTGGCAGCTGGAGGTCTCTTGCAGCTTGGTGGGAAGTAAAAATGACTGAGCCAGAAGAGCCATGCCAATGCTGGTGGAACAGTGGGACCAGGCCTGACAAGCGGGGCATTTAAAAGCTTGTGTGGCGGTCAGGAAAGGGGGGGCTGCAGCCAGAGAGGGCGAGACAGCAGTCAGGGAGGCAAGTGTGGTGGCAGAGCCACCGAGAGAGGGAGGAAAGTCAGCAGGGAAGAGAGTGTGGCAGCCACAGAGACCTGTGTAGTGGTGAGGGAGAGCCACAAAGAGGGCTGGTGAGAGCCAAGATGCCTGAGCTGCAGGAGAGGAGCCAGAGACCTGGGAGGGCCGCCAACTACCTGAGGAGCCAGCGAAGGCAGCAGTAGGGCCCTGAGGCTGAGTGGTTCCAGGGAGGGGACAGAACTTGTATTCCCTAAGACAGCAGCAGTAGGACTGGGGGAGACAGTGGGGGCGGGAACCGGGGGGGGGGGGGGGGGTCTAGGCAACATGGGGCTCAGAGACTCAAGAGGCAGAGGACAGAGAGCCCTGAGGCACGGGGCCAAGGACAGCCAGGGAGGTGTAACTGGACTCAAGCCTGGAGCTAAGCAGGACTGGGTGCTGAGAAAGGAATATCTGGTGGGGCAAAGGTACTGAGGTTTAAGTGGGGCTTGGGAAGTTGACACTGATGTTTTTGGATAAGGTGGGAGTAGGCTAAATGGCCAAGGCAGAACAAGGGAGGGTGGAGAACTGTCAATGGGCTTTGCTATGGGGCCTGCTGCCGCCCCACTCGAGCCCCTCCTGATGATTGCCAAACTCTTTGCAAGGGTTAAGATGGATTTCGGGTGTCCGTTGCCCCAATCCAGAAGAGGGAATTATTTTATTTTTGTAATAGTGGATTATGCCACCTGGTTTCCAATGGCTGTAGTGCTCCAGATGATGAAAACACTGGCAGTGGCTTCTCTTTCTTTCTTTCTTTCTTTCTTTCTTTCTTTCTTTCTTTCTTTCTTTCTTTCTTTCTTTCTCCCCCCCAAGCACCAAGAATACAGAGCATCACTTGCCCAGGAGTCCCTATCTATACCTTGTGGCTAATAGCCACCGATGGACCTCTGCTCCATATGCTTATCTAATTCCCTCTTGAAGCCGTCCATGCTTGTAGCCGCCACCACTTCCTGTGGCAATGAATTCCATGTGTTAATCACTCTTTGGGTGAAGAAGTACTTCCTTTTATCTGTTCTAACCCGACCGCTCAGCAATTTCATGGAGTGTCCACGAGTTCTTGTATTGTGAGAAAGGGAGAAAAGTACCTCTTTCTCTACCTGCTCTATCTCATGCATAATCTTATAAACCTCAATCATGTCACCCCTTAGCCGTCGTTTCTCCAAGCTAAAGAGCCCCAAGCGCTTTAACCTTTCTTCATAGGGAAAGTGTTCCAACCCTTTTATCATTCGAGTTGCCCTTTTTTGCACTTTCCCCAAAGCTATAATATCCCTTTTAAGGTGTGGTGACCAGAACTCTACACAGTATTCCAAATGAGGTCGCACCATTGATTTATATAGGGGCATTATGATATTGGCTGATCTGTTTTCAATACCCTTCCTAATAATCCCCATCATAGCACTGGCCTTTTTTATTGCAGTCACACACTGCCTCGACATTTTCATTGAATTAGTGGAGATTGTGATGGATCAGAGGTGCACTTGTTTCAACAATTGTGCCAGTTGTTGTTAGTCAAACATCTGAAGACATCAATATACCACCCACAAACAGATGCTTTAATCAGACCCTGAATGGCATCTTGCAGTGATGCATCTGTGGAAAACCAAAGGATTGGGATTTGTTGTTAGATTCCTTGAAGTTTGTCACATGCAAAATGCTGCAGAAATCAACCCATGAATCCCTGTTCCAACTGGTTTATGGACGTGTTCCCCAGTGGCCCTTGGTGGTCTTGGTAGATAGCTGGGCTGGGTGTCAGGAGTCTCCACCACAAGATACTTATTTGTTTATCTAGCAAATAAATCATATGTTGAAAAATACATTGCGTTGCAAAAGGAGATTCAGGCAGCTCGAATGTGGGCCCAGCAGGTGCAAAAATAACATTATGATAAAAGGGGCCCATGTGACCACATGGCCTAGAGCAGAAAGGAGGTCATTCTTAGGTCAGCCCATTCCCTGTTATAAGGAGAAAGGCAATAAACATGTGTGAAATCAGAGTGGGCTGCACTCAGGCCCAAACCAAATGGCTCCATATAAATCTATTGAAGGAGTGGAAAGGAAATGGGTCATTATTTAGTGGAGGAAGTACCCAAAAATCAGGCCATTCCCTGTTGGGAGAAGTCAGTCTCTTGGAGGATCTGATGGATTCATTATTGCCCCAGCAGCAGAGATAAGTACAAGAAGCAGGCCTCGGTTCCTGCCGGAGCGCACCGGAGCACTGCTCCGCCAGTCAGGAGCCCAGGGGGAGGGCACATAAGCCCTGCCCCCTGCTCCCACCAGCCATCAGTTGGGACACGAGGGGGGGGTGAAACGTTCCCCTGCCTCCCTGAGCCCCGGGGTGGTGGCCTTGGACTCATAGGGGCAAATTCCACCTCTCACGCAAGAGGTCATTCTGCCCCCCCCCGCTCTCCTTCGGGGCTCCTTAAAAAGTTATGGCCGCCGCTGTTCTCTGCGGAAGCAGCGACACCCGTGGGGGCGGGGTGAAACATTCCCTTGCCTCCCTGAGCCCCGGGGTGGTGGCCTTGGACTTGTAGGGGCAAATTCCACCTCTTGCGTGCGGCCATTCTGGCTCCCCCAGCTCTCAGGAGGGGCTTTTTAAAATGTTATGGCCACCGCTGATGTTCTCAGCGGCAGCTGCGAAGCCCGCGCGGAGGGCAGGGCGAAATGTTTCCTTGCCTTCTTGAGCCCTGGGGTGGTGGCCTTGGACTCGAAGGGGCAAATTCCACCTCTCGTGTGTGACATCACATGCGAGAGGTCATTCTGGCTCCCCCTGTTCTCGGGAGGGGCTCTTTAAAAAGTTATGGCCGCCGTTGCTATTCTCGGCGGCATCTGCGATGCGAGGGGAGGGGCGAAACATTTCCTTGCCTCCCTGAGCCCCGGGGCGGTGGCCTTGGACTCGAAGGGGCAAATTCCACCTCTCGTGTGTGACATCACATGCGAGAGGTCATTCTGGCTCCCCCTGTTCTCGGGAGGGGCTCTTTAAAAAGTTATGGCCGCCGTTGCTATTCTCGGCGGCATCTGCGATGCGAGGGGAGGGGCGAAACATTTCCTTGCCTCCCTGAGCCCCGGGGCGGTGGCCTTGGACTCGAAGGGGCAAATTCCACCTCTCGTGTGTGACATCACATGCGAGAGGTCATTCTGGCTCCCCCTGTTCTCGGGAGGGGCTCTTTAAAAAGTTATGGCCGCCGTTGCTATTCTCGGCGGCATCTGCGATGCGAGGGGAGGGGCGAAACATTTCCTTGCCTCCCTGAGCCCCGGGGCGGTGGCCTTGGACTCGAAGGGGCAAATTCCACCTCTCGTGTGTGACATCACATGCGAGAGGTCATTCTGGCTCCCCCTGTTCTCGGGAGGGGCTCTTTAAAAAGTTATGGCCGCCGTTGCTATTCTCGGCGGCATCTGCGATGCGAGGGGAGGGGCGAAACATTTCCTTGCCTCCCTGAGCCCCGGGGCGGTGGCCTTGGACTCGAAGGGGCAAATTCCACCTCTCGTGTGTGACATCACATGCGAGAGGTCATTCTGGCTCCCCCTGTTCTCGGGAGGGGCTCTTTAAAAAGTTATGGCCGCCGTTGCTATTCTCGGCGGCATCTGCGATGCGAGGGGAGGGGCGAAACATTTCCTTGCCTCCCTGAGCCCCGGGGCGGTGGCCTTGGACTCGAAGGGGCAAATTCCACCTCTCGTGTGTGACATCACATGCGAGAGGTCATTCTGGCTCCCCCTGTTCTCGGGAGGGGCTCTTTAAAAAGTTATGGCCGCCGTTGCTATTCTCGGCGGCATCTGCGATGCGAGGGGAGGGGCGAAACATTTCCTTGCCTCCCTGAGCCCCGGGGCGGTGGCCTTGGACTCGAAGGGGCAAATTCCACCTCTCGTGTGTGACATCACATGCGAGAGGTCATTCTGGCTCCCCCTGTTCTCGGGAGGGGCTCTTTAAAAAGTTATGGCCGCCGTTGCTATTCTCGGCGGCATCTGCGATGCGAGGGGAGGGGCGAAACATTTCCTTGCCTCCCTGAGCCCCGGGGCGGTGGCCTTGGACTCGAAGGGGCAAATTCCACCTCTCGTGTGTGACATCACATGCGAGAGGTCATTCTGGCTCCCCCTGTTCTCGGGAGGGGCTCTTTAAAAAGTTATGGCCGCCGTTGCTATTCTCGGCGGCATCTGCGATGCGAGGGGAGGGGCGAAACATTTCCTTGCCTCCCTGAGCCCCGGGGCGGTGGCCTTGGACTCGAAGGGGCAAATTCCACCTCTCGTGTGTGACATCACATGCGAGAGGTCATTCTGGCTCCCCCTGTTCTCGGGAGGGGCTCTTTAAAAAGTTATGGCCGCCGTTGCTATTCTCGGCGGCATCTGCGATGCGAGGGGAGGGGCGAAACATTTCCTTGCCTCCCTGAGCCCCGGGGCGGTGGCCTTGGACTCGAAGGGGCAAATTCCACCTCTCGTGTGTGACATCACATGCGAGAGGTCATTCTGGCTCCCCCTGTTCTCGGGAGGGGCTCTTTAAAAAGTTATGGCCGCCGTTGCTATTCTCGGCGGCATCTGCGATGCGAGGGGAGGGGCGAAACATTTCCTTGCCTCCCTGAGCCCCGGGGCGGTGGCCTTGGACTCGAAGGGGCAAATTCCACCTCTCGTGTGTGACATCACATGCGAGAGGTCATTCTGGCTCCCCCTGTTCTCGGGAGGGGCTCTTTAAAAAGTTATGGCCGCCGTTGCTATTCTCGGCGGCATCTGCGATGCGAGGGGAGGGGCGAAACGTTCCCTTGGTTCCCTGAGCCCCGAAGTGGTGGCCTTGGACTTGTAGGGCAAATTCCACCTCTCGTGTGTGACATCACGGTCATTCTGGCTCCCCTAGGGCTCGGGAGGGGCTCTTTAAAAAGTTATGGCTGCTGTCGTTGTTCTCGGCGGTAGCTGCACCACCCGCATGGGGGGGAGGGGTGGGGCAAAACGTTCCCTTGCCTCCTTGAGCCCCGGGGTGGTGGCCTTGGACTCGTAGGGGCAAATTCCACCTCTCCTGTGAGAGGTTATTCTGGCTCCGGGCCTGAAAATCCGCCTGCAGAGCCACCCCCCTTCCTTTTTCAGCCTCCGCACTAGACCCCAGCCGGAAAAAGGGCCAGCCGAATGTCAATTTCGGGCCCATTATATCCTATGGGCCATTGAAGTCAATGGTGAAAACATAGGGTATATTCTGGGGATTGGAGGAGAGGGGGTTTGAGGGACAGGCTCCAAAAACGCAGGGAAGCTGCTGGAGCCTCTCCCCAAGATACCCGCCATGTTTCAGGAACATTGAACCAGGGGGTCCAATTCTATGGGCCCCCAAACAGGTTGCCCCCATCCTTTCCATTGGAGGGGAGGGAGTTTGAGGGAGAGGCTCCAAAATCACAGGGTAGCTGCTGGAGCCTCTCCCCAAGATGCCAACCATGTTTGAAGAACATTGGACCAGGGGGTCCAATTCTACGGGCCCCCAAACAGGTTGCCCCTATCCCCTCCATTGTTCTCTATGGTGGGAAAAAAGTGCTGCCTCTACTGATCTGTAATGTTCCAGAGGTGTTGTAATGTAATACTCAGTTTCTCAAACGAGTGTATGCCTGTCTGTTGGTCCACCAGGAGTCTTGATCCTGGTTGTGTGGTGGGCTAGTTGTGGCAAATGGTAGGGTAGCTCAGTATTTCTGTATACAGTTGTAGGGGCTTTATTGCAATGTGGTATGGCCTGATATTATGTTCTTATTCCAGTGTGGGGTGTGTGTGGAGCAATGGAAGCTGAGTGATAGGGTCTCTCCAAGTGATTGCCAGAAGGGAGATGCCTCGTGGTC
>NW_015167527.1:447109-559447 GCF_001447785.1 Gekko japonicus | reverse complement strand
TTCCAGAGGTGTTGTAATGTAATACTCAGTTTCTCAAACGAGTGTATGCCTGTCTGTTGGTCCACTTAGGAGTCTTGATCCTGGTTGTGTGGTGGGCTAGTTGTGGCAAATGGTAGGGAAGCTCAGTATTTCTGTATACAGTTGTAGGGGCTTTATTGCAATGTGGTATGGCCTGATATTATGTTCTTATTCCAGTGTGGGGTGTGTGTGGGGCAATGGAAGCTGAGTGATAGGATCTCTCCTAGTGATTGCCAGAAGTGAGATGCGTCCTGGTCTTGTGTTTTACAGATAATCTTACAAATAGTCCTTTGCATTTATATCATGCTTTCAACTTTAAAAGGATCATAATGCTGATTGTGTGAACTTAGGCAAATCACGAGAGGTAGAGCAGGAAGGGTTGCATCAGTGCTTAGTTCTTGTGGCCCTTTCTTACACGCCCAGGGAAATGCTGATCGCCACTTTGGGGCCAGGAAGCAATTTTTCTCCAGGCCAGTTTGGCCCCCAGTGATCCTGGAGGTTTTTTGAATCATATTCTGGGCATGGAACAGGGGTCACTGGGGTGTGTGGGGGTATTGGTGAATTTCCTGCATTGTGCAGGGGGTTGGACTAGATGACCCTGGAGGTCCCTTCCCACTCTATGAGTCTATGATTCTATAATTTACCCAGGCTGGCTGTGGGCACGCCAGCACCTCTGTCAGGCAGAAGCACCTGAGATCCTCCCCCTCCCCTTTTCCTTCGCCCAACTTGGAGGCAAAGGGAAGGGAGAGGGGGGGAAAGAATGGATCCCAGGTGCTTCTGCCTGTCATAGGGAACACTTCCAGTGATGTCAGGGGGTGTGGCATATGCTAATAAGTTATGCTAATGAGCTCCTGCAGCTCTTTTTCTACAAAATGGCCCCTGACAAGAAGTGTTAGAGAAGCACATGGGATTGTTCTCGCCCCTTCCAGGCTGGAGGGGGCTGCTGGAGCACACAACTGATACTGAGCTTGGGAAGATAGTTTGGGAACCGCTATAGCCCTTGCCCAGGAAAACTTGGGGACAAGTGCAGATGGAGGTAGAAGCAATGCTAGAGTCATAGAGCCCTTGCCCAGTCCTTGGTGAAGTTCCACATTTTTGGTCCTCAAGCCAGACAGCTCCATTCCCATGTGCTTGGACTTCTGGGGTGTTAATAAAGTATCCTGGTTTGATGTGTAACTGATGTTGAGAGGACCCCAACTGTTGGAACAACTGAGCAAGGCCTGATACCTGATGACCTTGGATATGACTAAGGGTTACAAGCAGGCCCCCTTGAGGGCACAAGATAAGGAGAAAATGGCCTTTGCAACCCCATGGGCTCTATAGCGATTTATCACCATGCCTTTGCAACCCATGGGATGGCCACAACTTTCACATTCCAGCAGTTAGTAGACCACTTATTGTGGCCCTGTCAAGGATATGCAGCTGCATAGATAGACTGTGTGGTAATCTTCAGTCAGTCTTGGGCCAACCTATCTCCAGCACCTAAAAACAGTATTTTGAATCACAGAGGAGGCATGTATGCATTTAAATACACACAAGAATGCATTAGCTTGATCCCAGATCCTGTACCTGGGCCATCAGGTGAGGGGGGAGGTGTAACCTGTGCGAGAAAAGGTAGAAACCTTGAAGCAGTTGCTGATCCCCCAAACCAAAGAACAGGTCAGGCAACTATTGGGCGTAACATATTATATTTGATTTGTCCCCCATTTCATCATGTTAATGGCCCCTTTTGTCAGATCCTTTAACAAAATGGGTCGAGGAGCTATTGCCCTGGGGGCCTGATTGGTGGCTGGAGACCTCTTGCGGGTTGGTCAGAAGTAAAAATGACTCCCCAGGAAGAGATGTGCTGACTCTGATGGCACAGAAGAGCAGGCCCAGGCAATGAGACCATTTAAAAGCCAGCATGGAGGTCAGCAAAGGGGAGGCATGCAGCCAAGGAGGGAGAGGCACAGTTGGGGAGGCAAGTGTGGAAGCAGCTACAGGGGCAGAGGAAAACTCAGCAGCTGGGAAAGTGAGCAGGGTGGCTGCAAGGCAGAGCCACAAGAGGGCCAGTGAACACCGAGATGCCTGGACTGCAGGGGAGGAGCCAGACACCTGAGAGGGCAGCCGAGGAGCCACCAAAAGTGGCAGTAGGATTCTGAGGCTGAGTGGTTCCAGGGAGGGGACAGACCCCCCCCCAGTAGGACTTGGGGGAAGCTCAGATGCAGGGACAGCAGCAAGGGGGCTATGCAACTTGGGGCCCAGAGACTCAAGAGGGAACTCACTCACGAGGCCTGAGGGTCCTGAGGCACAGGGCCAAGGAGGGCGAGAGGAATGGAACCAGATTCAAAGGACTGGCAAGGAATGAGGGACAGTGTCCCCTGCATGAAAGCGCAGTGGGCCTCTGACCTGAGGCCACAGTAAGAAGCAGAGGTCATCTCGGGGGGATCGCGGGGGATCACCGTTCCCCCGGGTGAGGTACGGGGGTGGGGCACATGACGAAGCCCCGCCCCCTGCTTCCGGCTGCCCCGCTTCTGGCCTCATTCAGTCAGGAGGAGGCAGGAGAAGAGGGAGGGTAAGTTGCTTCCTCCCTGCCTCTCCCCACCCCTGCCTGCCTGGGGCCAGGGAGGGCCTTTGCGGGGCTTCCTTGCACTCCCGCCGGCCTTGCAGGTCCACCGCCAGGCCCCTCATGGGGCTCGGCAGTGGAGCTGCAAAGCCGGCGGCAGGGGCCGGGACCGTTGGGGGCGGGGTGTGTGGCCTTATGACACACTTCAGGTGATGTCAGGGGGTGTGGCATATGCTAATGAGTTATGCTAATGAGTTTCCCTAGCTCTTTTTCTACAAAACGACCCCTGGTAAGAAGTTACACCAGCCTCTAGCAACCCAACATAGAGAAGACTGATCTGCTCTCCCAGGACAGGGAGTGATCTAGCCTGGGGCTCTTGGCAGGAAAAAGATATCCACCAACCCTCCTCTGCTTAGGGAAGACTTGTGGAGAAGGTTAGCACCATTTGACTTTCAGCTACACTCAGGCTCATTTGGGCAGTTACCCTGGTCCAAGGCTATTTGGGGACTGAACTGAGCCTGGAAACAAACTAATAGCCAGTGCAATTGATGTAGAAGTGGAAATATGGCCCCCACAGTGAACTCACATCAGCATTCTAGAGGCACTAGCTGAAGTTTCTGTATTATTTTCAAAGGCAGCTTTATGTAAAGTGGGTTACTGTGAGTAATCTAACCTGGATGATTTGAAGGCTGCCTCCTGCCTTCTCCCGTTCTCCACAGGGCTTTCTTTAAAAGATTGACATGAATCTGGGCAGAATTAATTGTCAAGCTAAGTATGCTACAGAATAAGGGTGAGTTCATGCATTACAAAAAGGAGTCCTGTGGTATTTTAAAGACTTACACATTTATGTGGATTAGAGCCCTATTTACCAAGTGCATCAAGTGTATCCTTGGTTGGTAGACGGATATAAGTCTACAGGGGGGGGAAATGTAAAAAGGAGGGCCAAAAGACCATGGAACATTAAAGGTACAGTCTGTGACATTTCTAAGCACAAGTCAGATATATGCAAAATAAACCGAGTACCATTCACAAGAGCAGTAAATGGTCATAACACAATTCTTCTAGTTTTACTTAACATTTAATAACCTTAGGGAACATCCTCACTCCAGTTTCAGTGATTACCTAAGCTGATTCCACATGGAGACCCCCCCCCAAAAAAAAGTTGGCAGCCCTGGCATTAAAGGGGAACATTCACATGATGTTGTGCTTTCCCCTTTAAACTGGGTTAAAAATAAACCTGTTTTAATCTGACTCAAAAGGGAATATGCAGAGTAGCTATAAGAGAATATCTGTATAGACTCTCCTACCCTTGCCATTATGTAGAGGGGCAGAGCAAAGATTTGCCTTCAAAAATGATGTGGTGCACATTGCCCCCCCCACGCACACCCTCCTTTTTAGCTCATTAACTGGCTTTCCCCCCTTCCCCTGCCTGCCAAGACACACTGTAGTGTCATGGCATGGCTCAGTGGAGAAAGGAAGAGGAAGGAGAAGTTTCTAAATCATGGCACAGGCAGGCCCGTAGCCAGGATTTTTTATCCTGGGGGGCTCCGGGGTTCGGGGGGGCTGCTAGTGCCAGGAGGGGCTTAATTTAAAATAAAAATTTAAACCCTGCGAGGGTTTAAATGTGCCTCCTCTCTCTTCCCCCTGCCAGCCAGCTGAGCAGAGAGGGGGTTTAAACTTTAAACCTCCTCTCTGGGGTCATGTCACAGTGGCGGCACAATTTCTCCATTGTATCCAATGAGGCAATCATGCCACCACTGCGGCACGGCAGGCCCCGAGCCAGGGTTTTTTATCCTGGGGGGCTCCGGGGTTCGGGGGGGCTGCTAGTGCCAGGAGGGGCTTAATTTAAAATAAAAATTTAAACCCTGCGAGGGTTTAAATGTGCCTCCTCTCTCTTCCCCCTGCCAGCCAGCTGAGCAGAGAGGGGGTTTAAACTTTAAACCTCCTCTCTGGGGTCATGTCACAGTGGCGGCACAATTTCTCCATTGTATCCAATGAGGCAATCATGCCACCACTGCGGCATGACTCCAGAGAGGGGGTTTAAAGTTTAAACCCCCTCTCTGCTCAGCTGGCAGGGGAAGAGAGGGGGTGGCTGCATGGCCTCCATCGCAGGCCATGGAGTCTTCTTCCTGCTAGCAAGCAGGAAGAAGGCTTCTCCACAAGAGAGGAGGGAAATCTTGTGGGGCTGTCCTTTTAATGGAGGGGGCTGAGCCCCCAATAGCCCCACCGTAGCTACGGGCCAGGGGACTGGGGTGTCCGGCATAATTGGTATCTCATCTCCACTTTTGTAGGGAGCTGGGGGGGGCAGTTGCAGCAACAAGCAGCATGGGAATGTGGGTATGTGGATAACATGGTTGTTGCTCATTCTGGTCTTGTGTGCTGCTGCTGTTGTAGGAGCATATGTTCATGTCCCTGCATGGATGCAGATCTAGACAAATAGTATCAAAATCCCTACTAAATTCTACTATTGAATATAAACAATCTTAATGAATATCCCGATGTGCAAAAATTCAGCATGCCTAGTTTTCTGTGTTTATACCTGATGTAATACACACATGTGAGACAACATAAGTGATGATTTATATGCAGATTGTGTGTTATTTCCTACATGGAAATGCTTCTGCTTAAACAATGATGCAATATATCAAATGCATCTTCGTCTAAAACTGAAGGGACTCCCCTGTTGCAACAAAATCCATTCTCTAGAGCAGTTCTATTGGAAGAGAATTGCTCTCATGTGATACTCTCTAGTCTTGGCTCTTTTAAAATTCCCTACTGCTTGTTCTTGTGTCACATGAGTGGATAGCAAAGGCTGCAGTTCCAGCTGTGGGGAAACTTCAACATATCATGGTTTGGGACCCCGAGAAGACTAGAATGACAAAGTATTTTCTGCAGTTTCCGGAGTTTCCTTCTGCACAGGAGCTGAAAATGTGGTTACAGGTTAGCAAGATGCAAGTTCCATAGATGTGATTCAGCACAGGGTCCCTGCAAAGGTTCTGGAGTCTAGGTGGGGGGCAAAGGGCCATGGCCCACTATTTGCAGACTCTGCTCCCTATAAAGAGGCACTAGGATAATAAAGCCTTCTCTGGATAAAGTCAAAACCAAGTTCAGGACCAGAATATAAAAGCTGAAAGAGGTGACAAGCTGAGGAGTTTCAGCTGAGCCAGTTAATATCAGTAGAAACCACCATTTGGAATATATTGCTTGTGAAGGTGACACAAGAGGCTAAATGAATTCAAAAACAGCTTTCCCGAGGAAAAGATAAGCATAATGCTGGGAAGAAGTGGTAAAGTTTGATAACAACGAATTAAACCAGGACACATTTCTCATGTTCCAAATATTTCTGCCACCTGGAATGAATGAATCACTCCAACTTCTTTCCAAGGATGCTTTCGCAAGAGATGCTTAAATTGCTTTGCTAATGTCTTCTGTCTCCACAACGGTATCTCACTGACCCATATTAGGAATGAGTCTTAATTATATCACTCCCACTGTTTTCTGGCGTGAAGCTGGCCACACACCCCAAGAGGACTGCCAAGATTCTACACACATATACAAACATCAGTGCATGGAAGAATGCACAGCTTTAGGACACTGGTTCCCAGAAACAGGAAACTGTATTTCCCTCAGATTCACTATATTAAATATTTTCAAGGACTCTGACCTCAATTTAAAACAGCAGATTCCCAAAACAGACACCATATGCCCTTATTCTTTCATGATACGTTCTTCATATTGCTTTTGGTTGCATATACCACTATAGCCCCTTCCACAGTTTGTAGCCCAGTCCTACCCTTGCTAAAGCCAGTACAAATGTTGCTGTTGGTATAGTTCTGCCTTTTCCATGGTTGAAATAAAATAGTGTAGGCAATGCTAGTTCCGTTGCAGTTAGGACATTTCCCAAGGTGCATTGGCAGTCAGTTTTTGCATTTCTCTTGCCTGTATTTCAAAAGTTGGCTAGCATAAGGTATTTTATATTTTATATCTTTTTTTTATAATTTTTATTAACAACATTCACAAATGAGGTATTCCTCCTAAAAGGTGTTTTTCATGTCATGAATCACTAGATCAACTGAACCAATCACCCTGCTGAGGTTTAATTATCAGGACACTGCCCTACTGGGAGTTTGTGCCTATTCTGTTCTCTGTAGCAGCTTCTCAAAGTCCCCTACAGCTAATGACTCAGTAGCAGTTCACTCACTCCTTCATACAGAAGCAGTGGCAACATTCCTGGTTTCTGGGACAACTAAAATGGACTATATAGCACATTTAGCAGGCTCTTAGGTAAATTAGAGATTTCTGAGGTGAAATGTCCCCTCTTCTCCCTTGTTGCTGTTTCAGCGCACGTCTGTTAGCTTTGTGCATGCATACATTCCTGTATCTTTAGGTTAGATACATGTGTGCATCACGTAAGACAGAAAGTGTGATTCAGCATAAACCTTTGGTGATATCTCTCTCTCTCCTGCCCTCTCCTTGACATTGTCCCTCACATGTCTATTGTAAACTCAACAAATTCTTTGATGTGTTGGCAGAAGTAGGTTCTGGTGGCAATGTAGCTAAGAATGGACTCCTAGAGCAACCACGTGTTTGACACGGATGAGTCTTGAAAAAATGGCGTCAATGGTTACCTTCACTTGGGGAAGAATTGGAAAGAAAGACAGGGCAGGGTTTATCTGGGGTTTTGTTTACTAGGTTTTGAATTGTGTTACTTTTAATTTGTAAGCTGTGTTGAACTTGAGTCACAAAGAAAGGCAGGAGATAAATATTTTATTTTATTTGGGTGTGTGTGTGTGTGTGAGAGAGAGCCAGTTTGGTGTAGTGGTTAAGTGTGCGGACTCTAATCTGGCAGAACCGGGTTTGATTCCCCACTCCTCCACTTGCACCTGCTGATGTGACCTTGGGTCAGTCACAAGCTCTGGCACAGCTGTCCTTGAAAAAGAGCAGTTTGTGTCAGAGTTCTCTCAGCCCCACCCACTTCACAGGTTGTCTGTTGCGGGGAGGGGAAGGGAAAGGAGTTTGTAAGCTGCTCTGAGACTCCAAGTGAAGGGCGGGGTATAAATCCAGTCTCTTCTTCTTCTTCTTCTTCTATATATACGTGCTTGTATGCCTGGAAGTCATGGCAACTTCTGGTGACCCCTACCGGGGGCTTGGACATTTTTCAGAGAGGTGGCTTGATAGCCTGCCTCTGCATTCTGAGCCCTGGTATTCCTTGGAGGTCCCCCTTCCAATTACTTGCGAGGGTCAGCCCTGCTTAGCTTCTGAGATATCTGAAGAGATCAGGCTTGCCTGAGCTATCCAGGTCAGGGTGAGATAAATATTTTAAATGAATAAGTGTGAATACGAGAGTGGTGATTTATTTTAATAGAGAATGTAAGCTGCTTCTCACATTACATAAAGGCAAGCAGATTCGCCACTGAGGGCACACTCAACAGAGAGCAACAGTTCACACTGGCTCCAGAATTCATGTTCTGGTATAGTGTTGCCAACTCCAGGTTTGGAAATTCTTGAAGATTTGGGGGTGGAGCCTGAGGGTGGCATGGTTTGGAGAGGGGAGAGACTTCAGTGGGGTATAATACCATACAGTCCACCCTCCAAAGCAGCCATTTTCTCTAGGGCAACTGACCTCTGTAGTCTGGAGATCAAGCTGCAATTCTGGGAGATTTCCAGACCCCACCTGGAGGCTGGCAACCCTATGTATGATGTAAGTATATACACTTGATGTGCCTGTTATGTTCACACTTTGTTTGCAGATGTTTACTGGAAGCAACTGGACAGCACCCCGGAAAAATGTAATTTGTGAAGCATTCCTGAGACCAAACCACATGGGCATACAGTTACAGTGATTTACAACATGTGTGAACAGAGTTCAGAGTTAATGTTGGAAACTAATGAAACAGGCCTCAAAGACTGCAGATTAAAACTAATGTCAATAGAAGGCTGTGGATGAAATATAATGACGATAGCATGAATTTTTTAGTATTTAGATTCTGAGCTTGAACTAAAATGTTAATGGTTTAAAGCTGTTGTCCATCATGAAAAATAGAATAATTTTGGTTCTACCACATCAGTGCAGAAAGGTCCTGTTGAATCGTTTTTAGTTAAGGTGAGAATGTTCATTCTTCATGTCTTAAAAGTTTTAAAACAAATACTATGCACCCAATCCACTGGATTTTCTGTGGAGACCTCATTGAAGTTAAACTCCTGCACTCTTGTACTTTCCTCATTCATTTTAATAGTGCCACACCACCATTTCACAAGCATTCTGGAGAAGTATTACCAGAGAATTCTTTCTTCAGATGTAATTGAATGACCAATTTAGGTAAGAGCTGCAGCATCACACATTTGACCAGGATTTTTTCTGACTCTGTCTGACTTACTACTTTCAGTCGCATCATGGATCTACCAGGACCTCCCCACCCCTGGCTGAAACAGAAGTCTGACTCTGAATCAGTCCTACTGAATCATCAATACCACAATGGCTCACCAACTTAGAAGAGGCCACACTGTAACACAGTCTGGTTCAGTTTTGGTAGAAGTACATTTCACATGTGGCTGTTAATAGGCAAGTCAGACTGAAGGTTGCTCATCATGTGCATCATTTCGAGAGTACGGAGAGATTTCAAGCTGATCCTTTTCAGTGGAATTCAGGAAGGAATTCTAAATGCATTCAAGATCCATTCATCAATTTAAATCCAGGGTGGCAAAGAAGTCACAAGTGCCCCTGATGTTGTTGGTTTCTTTATTATGTTGGTGGGATATGTACAATAAAGGCAACCAAAAAGGTTGAGACACCCCCCCAAAAAATATAGCTATGCATGTGGTATTAATGGACAAAATATCATATATAATTTAATTTAAAATGTTTTTATATTAATTAGGTACTCATCTGCAGAAACATATGATTGTGTTTTTAAAATATTTTAGCCCTTTTGAATGTATAATTAAATTATATATGATATTTTTTACATTAGTGCTATGTGTGTAGCTATATTTTAGTTCCTTTTTCTTTGTCTGAGCCTTTTTGGTTATCTTTCTCGTGTAGAATTCTGTTTTTCTCCCCCTTTTTTGGTCGCACGGGTTATGTACAATATTCTAGATCCTTGAATTATAAGGGTGTATTGTAAAAAGAAAACAGTCTTGTGGCACTGCAAAGTCTTAACAAATTGCTTATAGCATAAACGTTTGTGGTCCACTAAAGGCTACTAAAATAAATCTGTCTTTAAAGTGACACCCCTTTTAGTTTGTGCTAAAACAAATAAGGCTGCTCTTCTAGACAGGATATATGGAAGGCATGACTGCATAATTTCCACACCTCCCAGAATCCAGCAGGCAGGCAAAATACCACCTCCATTTATAATGTTTTCTAATCTCCTATCTTTTACAATCCCGCTCATGCTTTTGCACATTTTGCATTAGCAATCACAAGGTTCTAGTTCATGTAGTTTGGCCAGAGGACTAAATGGGCAAGACCAGACTTGTCATATTTCCCAGCATGCCAAGAACTGCAAGATATCCAGCAGTAGCATTTTGTCAGCCAACAAATTTTAAACCAACTGCATGCAAATGACTGCAATTCTATGTTTATGAATGAGCAAACTGGTGGCTTGTAGGGTGCCTTTCCATTGAGGCCTTTGGCAACAAATACATTGCTTGCTGTTGCTTTATGGTAATTGTAAGCAAAACGAATTGCTCTTCCTACCCTTCTTTCCTCCTGCTTCCCCTGTAGCGATTACAAAGCTTCCAGAAGACAATAAAATAAAGATATGTTGTCCTCTCCTATTGCAAAACTCCACAGCTGGGGGGAAGAAAGAGGAAGCCATAAACGGGAGAGTCAGAGCCGGCTTCCCGAAGCAAGAGAGGAATGAAAAGCTAGCCTGTCTCCATAGGATGTGCTAGTCACAGGGATGATCGAATGCGTGCGTAAAAAGGGCATTAGGACCCTGAAGATTTCTCCCTTTCTCTCTCTTTTCGCTCTGCAGGACTGAGCAGTGAGACAAGAGCTAAAACAAACAGCTGTGACTGCACGAGCCAGCCAAATACAAAAAGGGGAGAGAGAATTCTACCACCACTCCCCCGTCGGTCTAATCCGCCCCCCCCCCCATTTGATTCCCCTAGAAACCTCTTCTTCTTCTTCTTCAGTTTACTCCGGGTTCCCAGCCTCCACTGGGGCTCTCAGGATGAGGCGGATCAGGGCTAATGCCATTGCAATCCTGACCGTCGCCTGGATTCTGGGCACTTTCTATTACTTGTGGCAGGACAACAAGCCCCATTCAGCAGCATCCAGCCGATCTCCAAGCAGCGGCGGCGGCGGCGGCAGGAACGGGCAGAGATCCACGGGCAAACTGGACCTCCACAAAGACGAGAGGACCATCCCCCTCATCGTAAGTGCGACCCGCTCCCGGAGGATAGGACACTGATGCTTGCAGGGACAGTCCGCTATTGCCGGTGGTAACAGTTGTTGTTGTTGCTCCTGCTGCTTTACTGCAGGGTGAGATGCTCGTAGGAGTCCGCGTTCATCTAGTTGGCCGAGAGATTGGCAGCGGCTGGTGAATGGATGGGGAGGAGGAGCGGGAAAAGGACCGGGAGGAAGAGTTGTATTTGCATGGCTTTCGTTGTGTTTATTCCAGCATTCTTGCTTGTAACCATGGCACCATTTAAAATTGGGGTGGGGGTGGTGGGCGGAAAAGGCTCAAGCCTGCTACGCAAAGTCCTGTGAGCGGGGTCGGCGGAGTTGCTCGGGGTCAGCCCCTCGAGACGGGGCTTCTTTTCCAGCGAAGGGGAAGGGCGGGGGATGACCCCCAGCTTTGGAAGAGGTTTGGGTTTGCGTTCAAGATGCATGTTGCAAAGGAGGCCCAAAAACACAGTTTGGAGGAAAGGGGAGCATGTGTGGCCGCCGGACCAGAAAGGACTCCAGTCTCCTTGTCCAGGGTGGAAATAATGTTCTAGTGTTCCATACGCCAAGTTTGGTGGTCTAACTGAAGGTTTATTCACACATTCGTACTTTTTTTGTGTGTGCAGCTGTGGGAGCCGTGCTTGTGTACGCATAGTCAAGTGACTGTAATGTAGAAATTAATAGTACCCGGATTTGATTTGCCGCTAACCTGTGATATCTAGAATTTTAGGGGCCAATTGGGATGTTGCAATGCAAGCTGGGAGTGTCACTTGCGGCTGTAGATCTCCACTCACAGTGCGACGCCCAGACTAGCACAGGGGGTCTTGGCATTGTCAGATTTGAGGGCATCAAAGTTCATTGTGTTTTGAGTCAGGTCATGATGTTACTAGTAGGGTTTTGCAAGTGCAAGTGGCTTGTATCTGCTATAATTATTCATGATATAATGTCTGAATCGGCCCTAAAATGGGCTTGGGGCTGATTTGTGCTTTACCAAGAACAAGAGAAGTGCAAGTGTCTTGCTTGTCTGTTCTCATGTGCCAAATGAGATTTACAGCTGGAGAGTCCTGCAGGGCTTACAAACCTCATTGTGGGTGAACTTCATGAGTCACTTAGCCTTTCTCTGCTTCTCCACCGCAGGGAGGACCCCACAGCTCAGTTGCACATGCTTTGCATGCACAAGGTCCCATTCCTGCCATCATCAGTTGTTGAAATAAAAGCAGCTGGGCTGGGAACCTTCCTTGTTTGAGCCCTTGGGGAGCTGCATCTGACTACGGTAGGCAATGTTGGGCCAGGGTGGCCAGTAATCATACTCAACAGGGGACAGGTTCATTTAAATGTCCACTTATGAGCAGGTTCTCAGAAACTGTTAATTCGTGTGTGCTGTTTAGCTGTGCATACAGATACAGGACAGATTTCCACGATGGCAAAAATGTGTGACTGTACCAAATGACACTCAGCTATGTCACATTCAGCGTGCCAGAATTTTGCTTTGAGAGTTCACACAGCCACGAAGGAGCTCTGTGGGTTGCCGGTGCAGGCGTACTAGGAGAACAGTCTCCTGCCTATTCACATGCCAAATCAGCTGGCCGTTTTCCACCTTTAGATTTTGTTTGTTGTATAAGGTATCCCTGCAAAGAGCTGCGTTTTGCTCTCTGTGACCCATCCACAAACACGGTGGCAATGAGGGGGCGCTGCTGCTCCTCTCTCCTGTAAGAGGGGAAATCATAGGAGCCTTTCATCCGTACTAGATGAAGGCATCCCTCTGTCAAGGGAAGCTGCCACTTGTTCAGGCTGCAAGGGATCATAACATAAAAGATACCGTGGAGTGAGTGACCTGGCAAAAAATAGTTTGAAAATTACAGTATATATAATTTTGTCTGGACATCAATTTATTGCCTCAGCTGAGTGGTGGAAAATATATAGCTATGAAAAAGACTGTGGACCTTCATGCGAGAGCACTGATATCAGCAATTTTGGATTGCAGTCAACAGCTGTGTGCATGGGTGGTTTTGTTTTCTTCCTCAGTTTTCCTCATCTTTAAAATGGATCTGATAAGTAACTGTTGCATGCATGAAGCATAGCTATTAAGTGCTCCAGATGCTTGAGTTCCATAGAGCTATTAACTATGTAAATTCCCCTCTGTAGGTACCATAATATTTCCAGGAACAGTTCCACAATGCTGTTTAAAATGGTTGCAGTCAACAGCAGCATGTATGATAGTTTGGTTTTCCTCAGTTTTCCTCAAAAAATAGAGATCTAATAAGTAACTGTTGTGCGCATGAAGCATTAAGCACGCCAGATGCTTGAGTTCCATGGAGCTATTAACTATGGAGTTCCCCTCTGCAGATACTATAATATATCCAGGAAAACTTGCAGAGTGTTGTTTAAAACCAGTGCCAGAGGTGCTCTCCAGTAGATATTTTTACGAAACAGGAAGTGATTATCATGTTTAATTCTATAAGACAAAAATGTGGTACATTTTGATTTTCCTAGACCTTCTACTATATCTGCCATGGATTTTCAGTAGTGCTCTTGGAGGAAGGTAGTGGCAAACCACCTCTGCCCCTCCCTTGCCTGAAATGCCCCAAGATTGGGATCACCATGACTCAGTTGTGACTCAACAGCAACTCTTCTTCTTGGACAAGCAGATCTGTACCTCTATGTTTTCATATTCAGAATGAGAGAAGTAATATATACAGTACTACATGTAGATGGTTTTATTTTTGGTTTTTTAAATCTTTTTGCTGTTGGCTGTAATATTGCCTTGAAATGTTTGGATGAAAAGTAGTGCATTACGCAGTGTGTATAGAAGCATGCAAAGGGCTCAGTGTCAAGTTGACATTGGAAGTAATTTATGCAAAAATATAATAATTTTGCCAGAATGAGGCTGCAAAGGTGATAGGGAATTATATATACTAATAGGAAGAGTTAAAATCTAAGCTGAAGTTCTTTGTCAAGCCCACTGAAATGGAGAGAGATCTCTGCCTTCTTCCTTGCCTTCTGCCTTCACTCACTTCCCTTCAGCAATTGGTTTGATAGTATTTTCTGCATCAGACCTGTTAGATCTCAGCACTTCCTCTCCACATTCCTGCCTTGTGCAGAAAAATAAATAAGTAAGTAGAATAGGTGTGAAATATGCAGCACCATGCCCTCTCCTTCCCAGGCTGGGTGAGATATTCTTTGGGGACTGGAATTGAACAGCAGTCCAGTGGCACCTTAAAGATCAGCAAAATTGATTCCAGCTCACTTCATCAGATCACACATGGTTATGCTGGAATAAATTGTGTCAGTTGTTAAGGACTCCTGGTTTAAGGACTCCTAGTTTAATTTTGCAACAGCAGTCTAACAGGCCTCTGAAATGATCATCTTTGTAGGCTTGAGCAGTGATCACTTTGTTTAATGAAGCAGCAGAGTGGATGCAGAGGATCCTTTTCGAATGGATTTTTCTCTCTCTGCTACATGCATTGCAATGTTGTCTACCCCTGTAAGCATCAAGCCAATAAACAGTCGCATTCCGGCTGCCGTGGCCTCAAGCAACTATTGCACGTCTATTGATTTGTCAGTGTAGAGAGTGGGTAATGGGACTGTACTGGGATGTCATTTGAATTACAAGCAGTGCCAGTGGTAGCAGTGCCACCAGATTGCTTGAGATGGAGCAGACTTGGTGTGTTTGTGGAAATCCAGGGAAACTGGATTGCAAATGTCAGAGGGGAAGCAGGAGGCAAGTGGGCAGAGCAGCTGAACAGATGAAAGCAGCTGAGCAAGGAATAGTGCCATAGTCTTGTTGTGGTGGGCAGCAGGGTTATATATGCCTGTCTTTGCTGGAGAGGATGCTCCTTTGTTGGGAACCCAGTAGGCCTGTAGCACTCCACACAAGAGATACCAGGCTTGTGATGTTTGCACATCTGCATTGGTGTATGTAAAGTTGTAGGAGGCTTTGTACCATGTCCTCAGTTTCACATTGGAAAAGGTGCATAGGAGGAAGGTAGCCTAACCACAGGACAGGAAGATATTATGTGTATATTCCGTGCGCAGGTCTTGATTTTGCCTTCCCCTGCCATCTTGCTCCGACCACTCTTGCGCTGGAGCAGCTGTTCTCACATCAATGTGGTCCGTATGTCTCCTGACACACAGTAAGTAGTAGCTGATCACCACTCTTGGTCCATTTTCCTCAGCTTCTGCACCTCTGTAATCTCAGTGAACACTTACATTAGATCAGGCTTGCCATTAGCCTGATGGTAAGAATCACATGTGAAAGTGTCCCCCCCCCCTCAGTCTTTTTCTTGTAAGTCATCAATGTGGCACAAGTTGCTAACACAGGATGTATGGGAAGGAAAGGGACTGGTAATGTTTTTGCTGAGCTACTACTTTGTGTTAATCTGCCTTAGATTTCTCACTATCAAGATTTACAAGAGACACATTCCAGACCAAAAGGCATTCTGTAGCATGCATTGTGAGTGGGAATATGCAGCTGCTTGAAAAGCAAGGGGTGGTCATAGAACAGACATGGATGAAGTCATGCATTCTTCAAATAAACACACTGTTCAGATGTTTCCTTAGGCTGGACAGGTAAAACCAACCCAGAAAGCCCTATATTGCCATGGCAGAGTGTTTGAATGAGAGAGTACAGATTTATCTTCATATGCAGATAAATCACTTGGTTCATAGGTTCAAAGAGAAACTGTGGGAGGGAGATTGTAGGTAGGAATGTCCTTTGTCTAAAAAACGTCCCCCACACAGAGTGGTTACCCCTCAGAGAGAAAGCTAGGCTCATTCCTTGATGGGCTAGGCGTTGCCTATGAGCATGAAGGTTTTAATAGAAAGGAATATCCCATGTGTGCAGTGGCCCCCTACTAGGAACTGTTTATCATGTCATTTAATTGCATGTGTGGATTGGTCCAAAGAGAGCCTGTGTCCAGAGGGTGATGGAGCAGCACAGTGACCATCCATTGTCTAGGTCTGATTTGGTGAGTGTTGAAGTATACTGAATTAGAGATTGATGAAAAGTTTTCTGAGAGAACGAACAAATGGACCATCTCAGGCTTAAAGAACCTGGTAATGTCCTTAATTTTGCCCGGGGTTTGCTGCAGCGATTATGCCAACTTAATTGTGGCTCCAATCCAACTCAGTACCATAGCAGTAGACTGAAAAGCAAAAAGCCCTTGGCATGCTTGACTTTTGATTATTTTGAAACAATGGTCTTCAGATATTTTAAAAGTGCAGTTTCAGTTGTTCTGATGGCCAGATTTGTTTAACCTTGGTGAAGTCACGTTCCCATAGTCTGAAACTGAACCACAGCTCTAAAAAGAACTCTGACCATTCCCCCCTCCAATCCCCATGAAATTGGCTTAAAATGAGAGCGTAAGAAATAATGAATACATTTGGAACTGTTGTGATTTGCCTTCTTTTTTCCCTCTCATGCTCTGAGTCACATTTTCAGTCTTTTCTCTGAAATCATTAAGATGTGACATTTGCAAAAGACTGGAAACCGGCTGTGGAAATTGCTCAGTTGTAGCATTTTAAAGGCATTTCTAAATCTTGGGAGGTGGAGGGAAGGGAGACAAAGCAGAGCTCCTTTGAAAAAAGTGTTTATCTGAAAAATAAAAACGGCACCAGCCATGCATTGGGTCAGAAGGCTCCCCCCCCCCAAAGAAAGCATGGGGCAAGATCCAGATACCAGTAACTTCAGTAAGAACTTTGAAACCAAGGTGTCACTTCTAAGCATATTTATTTGCAAGTAAGAATCGTACCCAGGGATAATGTTTTTAATCTGCACCGGAGAGAACAGACGTGTTGCCTGCCTCGTAACTCCCATCAAAGCTACTGCTGCTTTGACCATTCTTTTCCTGTAAACTGCAGGATAAAATTGAATCAGCTGTGAGATTTGTAATGCTGCGGAACCAAGGCAACCAATGTGTTCTGTTCTATCCAGGGGTCTTGTTGTAGAAAAAGAGCTGCCGGAGCTCATTAGCACAACTCATTAGCATAACTTATTTGCATATGCCACGCCCCCTGACATCACCGGAAGTGCCAGAAGGCCACACCCCCTGACATCACCGGAAGTGTGTCAGAAGGCCCGGCTACTTACCCTCCTGCTTCATCCTCATTCCCAAACGGAATGAGGATCGAAGCAGAGGGCGGGGTAAAGAAGGGGGCGGGGCTTCACCACGTGACCGCCCCGCCCCCTAGAGGTTCTCTTCCGGAGCTCCGTACCTGAGAGCTCCCCCCCGACTAGAGCCCTGGTTCTATCCATCCAGGAAAGCAGCACCACAAAGAACTAACCCAGGCATCAGGGGCAGGAACTCTTTCAAAGTGATGTATACCTGTGGATTTTGGGAGGGTTGGCAAAAGTGTGTATCTCTTTGTGCCAGCCTTGCCAGTTGTGGATGAGAAACAGCTTTTTCATAGCTTTAGGATCACAAGAAACCTAGAAATTAACTGCTAGGTGGTGAGGCGTGAGAACGCCCGGAGAGCCACATTTGCTGGTTTAGCTGCTTCCCCTTAATCCTAGAAGTGTGTTGGGTTAGCTGATTGTGACCCCTTGATGATAAGGGTAAGACATTCTGCATATGTTTGGTGGCCCTCTATTACTGATTCTCGTGCTCCATAATGTAATCCTGGCACTGAAAATAGATCCCCAGCCCTGATGCCTGAGGGCTAAATTAAGCAACTGCCAAATCTTTCCACAGAGCAAGCATTGGCTTCCTTGCTAAAGTTTAATGATTGTTTTGATGGATTGTTGCCATTTTTGTTATATCTGCAAGCTGTCTTCGGTAAAACAAATACACATAAATGGATCCTGGACTTTTTCCAGAGGCTCATAAATCCCTGTGAAATTTCCCCTCAAATATGTGAAGGAAAGTTTCAGAATCCACTTCTGGAATATGAGGATTTTGGGAATTTTTTTCAAACATCATTCAAAGTGCAGACTAGCTAGATTCCCAAGTGGATACTACCTCTGAAGGTACAGAGCGAACTGATGAAAATCCTTGGTCTGTCAAGCAAATTGTGTGTGCATGCAGCTCTCGCTTGGAGCAGGGCTGTGAAAGGAAGGAAAAGGGTGTTGCTGAAACCTTCAATCTTCATTTCAGTTGCACTAATGAAACTTCGCTGTCCACACTGTTAGTAGAATTTCATGGGGAAAAACATGCTTTTCCCTTTAATATACTTACAACCCCAACAGTTTTGATTAACAAAACTAAGTGAGAATGGAAGGTTAAGTCTCCTCTCCCTTCCTCATGTACATATGATATGAATTGGGGCTGTGCAGCTATACTGTTTGTCTTTTACAGATGAACAGGGATCCCTGAGCCTCTAATTGCTGCATGACTCTGACAGATATGGCAGGTGTACTCCCCCTTTTTGTCTTGAAACCTGGTGATGAGAAAAGCTGTTTCTGTGCTATTTCTCCCTATCTCATAACTCATACAACCAGTCCAATATGGGAACTGACACTAGCAAATGAACATGGGACTTTGTTGCAGTTTGCAGCTAGTGTAACATCCAAGGAGCATTTATAGTGCACTTCTAAGCAGAATAACACCCTTCTATATCTATTAAAGTCAATGGGCTTAGAAGGGTGTAACTCTGCTTAGGACTCCACTGTTACTGTAGTGTAGGGCCACAGAGCCATCCAGTTGTATACCACCCTTTTTTTCAGTCTGGGGAGATAGGATGTGCACGAAGGGTTGAAGTTACTGGCCTGGGAAATCCCTAGAGATTTGGGGGTGGTGCCTGGGGAGGGTAGAATTTGCCCTCCACAGCTGCCATTTCCTCCAGGGGTACTGACCTTTGTACTCTGGAGCGATGCTCCCTCTAAGCTGTGGAGTCTTGTGGGCAAAAATTCTACGTTGTGAGTTCCTGGCATTAAAGCTGCGAGCGAGCGATTTGGCTACTGCATAAATTAGTTTTCTCTGGAGCCATCCTTCCTGAGCTAAGACAAAAATGTGTGAGCGGGAGGCTAAAAAACTGTGAGCTAGCTCACACTGATTCAGCTTAGAAGGAACACTACTCTGGAGCTCAATTGTAATTTGTGGAGTGCTCCAGGCCTCACCTTGAGGTTGGTAACCCCAGGCACATGAGAAGAGAGGGGCAGTGGTATTGCAGCAGAAGACTATGCCCCCCAACCTTTGCACATTGGTTTATTGTATGTAGTGTGTGTGTGTATAATCATGCATACAAAGCTGATAAGTATACAGTTTGCACATGCATAGAATTCTGTACACAGCGTAGACTAAACAGGCATAGGTTGATGATGGGACTGACTTCTGTCATCCTATTCCTTGCCTCTATATGCACTTAGCTTACTCAAATGGCACATCTGAAAAGGCCTGGGTTTTGACAATGCTGACAAGTTTCAGACCTGTACACATACCTAGCAACTGTACTTATCTAGCTCTAGTACACTTGAAAATTAATTTTGCAATATTTTGAGTTGGTACTAAAATTTTACATATTTAAGCAGTTTAATATTTTGGAAGTAAGATGTAGTATGATAATATAATTGGCACATTTATGTAATCTAGAAAAGAAAATGTGCTTTCTGACTTGTAGAAAAATTCATATTTTGAAGGATGTTTGGAAAATACTTCGGCAGGGCTTAACATCAGACGCATGAAAATTTATTTGTTTTGCTTATTACCATGTAATAATTCCTTTATTTAATCTACATAAAACAAGCTACCAGGTTTCTTCCGACAAATACGGGTAAGTATTATGATCTGCCTTACCACCCATTCATGCCTGGAATATCTGGCTAGCTCTGGGCAACTTCTTTTATTTTCTGATATTCTTTTTAAAAACCATCTCTCCTTATATATAATTGAATAGTGGGTGCCAAAGTTCTAATTCTAAAATGCACTCCCTTAGTGTATGGCTGATGGCACTGCTCCTCAGCATATATCGCCACCAATCAGAAGGCAAAGCCCGGGTCCCGCCCACACCACAACTGCTGTGACAACCTGGTCTTTTGCATATGGAAGCTGATTGGACTTCACTCCATTCCACACCTCAAACTCCCCCCCCCCCCGCAAGGCAGTTGGAATGTCAGTTGCATATGGAATCTGCTGTATTCTGGTGGTGTGCAGGTCCCAGATTCATGTTTTAAAAGCAGACTGACACTGTTTGCCCAAAGCCAAAGCACTCTCCCAGAGCCTCTTTCTAGATCCCGTTGTATTTATTTCCACAACAGGCCTTATTTCTAGTTCTCTTATAAATAAATAACACAGTTTTGTCAGCCATCTTATAGGCATCTGCAGATGTCCACATTCAGAACCTCAAGGGGGGGTACTTGCAGGAGATTCTTTCCAATCGTGCATCTGACCTCCCACCCTGTTCCACAGTTACCCCTGACAACCCTTGCTGGAGCATTGCAGCTGTCTGGGGGGGGGGGAGAGTAAAATTCTTAGTAATATATAATTCTCTTCCTCATTCTTCCCCTCTGAGTTATTACCTTCCATCCTCTGTGATGCCTGAATCTGATGATGTTTATATGTTATCTGTAATAAGAATAGATCTTTCAAGGTTTCCTTTCCATCTATATTATGCAAAAGCATTTTCCCCTCCCAAATCTAAGCAGATATAATGGTGTAAGTGCAGCCATTGGCCCCACTGTAGTGACTGATGCTATAAAGGAATGCTTTTAAAGAGATGTCAGATCCCGTATTTCATATTTGCTATTTTTATGATGGGCAGCACTGCAAACAACAAAGGAAGCTCCAGATGGCCCTGTGGTCTGATCTATGTGTCTATGGGCATTTGGCACAGAAGGAAGGGTCTAAATTCTGGGCAGACAATCTTTTGTATATAAAACATTAAGGCAGTTTTGCACTGACTTACAGGGAATCTTGGTATGTGCAGAAGCAGAGAACTGTATCTTCACAGTTTTGATCACCATTGCCTGGGCCCCATCAAGTACACAGAACTGTCCTGTAAAGTTGCTTGGTAATGTAGTGTTGAAAACACAGAATCAGTATGTGCAATGCCACTATTTGTGTGCCTAAGAATATAAGAAGATCTATGGTCCATCTCATCCAGCATTGTGTTTCACACAGCAGCCAACCAGTTGCCCTGGAGGCCCAAACTACGAGGACATAGAGGCCCAAAATGTCCCCTGCCAGCTGCCTCCTGGCTCTGGTATGCAGAGGTTGATGGAGGCCCCCCCTTAGTCACCATGGCTAGTAGTCATTGAGGGACAACCCCCATGAACCTGTCTAACCCCCTATTAGAGCTACCTTTGCTCATGGCCAGCAGTACCTCCACTGGCAGTGAGTTCCACAGTTGAATTACTCATTGAGTAAAGAAGTATTTACGATTGGCTGTCCTGAACAACAACAACAACGAAAGTCCTGAAACTATTTGCCATCATTTCATTGGGTGCCCCCAAGTTATAGTATTATGAGAGAGGGAGAAAGTGCTCCCTCTATCCACTTTCTTCACTCCATGCATCATTTAATAAACCTGCATGGCTAGAAAAACAGCATCTGTGACTCCTCTCACACACAGCTGCAATCCTGCCTTGTCAAAAAGCAGCGGCATACTTCAGCAGCTATGATGGCGCCTTGCCTTACTTTCATATATCGTCTCCTGATCTGTTACTTCTTGCAGGTGTAATGGTGCCTGCAGTGCAGTGGGAGAGAACACAAGTAGGAATTAGTACAGGCTTGGGTGTGCTACAGTCAGGAAGGACTCTACCTGGTGGCAAAGAAGGCCTGTATTTTTGTATATCATTCCCTGCTCTAAGGTTGTGTGTAGTAGTAGTAATCCTTGAATTCTGCCACCTGTGAAAGTTTCTGGAACACTGGAGGAGTAGCATAGTCATGGCAGTGATTAAAGAAGCAAAAATTAACAAAACCAGTTAATAAAGGCTCTATGATCAGCACACAATTGCTCATGATTGTATTCTTTAGTATTCTGTCTTGTCCAATTTCAAATATGCCAAAGCATGTGGCTTTCCTCCACTCCCCTAGCAGATAATTTAATAGCTGGTACATCTCCCGGTCTAATAACAATTACAGTTCCCTTGTCGAAACCCCATCACTCCCTGTATGCATTTTGTTTTAATCACACTAAATATCTTTTCTGTTTTCCTCTTTTGTATTCATAGACAAATGCTTTGCCTTAAATTAAAAATGCTGAATAATGATTTATGATCTGTTTGTCCACTTAAATGTGTGTAGTGATCCCTCAGTGTTGGAGTAGTGTTGTAGATGGATGCAGTTTTTTAGCTCCTTAACCCAACATTGGTGCCCCTAATTCTAGCAGGTCAGTGGTTTTCTGTTAAGGACCTGTGCTGTTAGTTCTGGTCACATGATTGTGAATCGGCACACATGAGTGCAGTGCCATAGCATGAAGCTACAAAAATGCATCTCCCATGGCAGTGCACTAGGGTGTAAAGGGCACTGCTGTGAGTAATTGGACAGTGTGCTTCGCATTTGGCATGCTGGTTGGTTTATTGGAAATCTCTGCTTTAATTTTTTTTAAGAAGAAAAACAGACAAGCAAACTTTAAAGACAATATCAGTGAGCATACAGCATTCCACACAAATACATGAAATTATACGGAATCAGACGAGTGAGACCACTGGTCTGCCAAGGTCACTGTTGTCTGTTCCAGAGGTCCCAAATGTGACACATTTCCTGGCACCCACTAAGTGTTTTTAGAAAGTTGGTGGGGGCTAATGACCCCCCCCCAGTAGGGCTTCAATTGGCCATTGGAGATCTGATTGGCTGTGCAATTTTTTTAAAAAATATTGCTTTGACAATAGCTGGCACTACAGCACAAGAATCTTAAACATGTTTATTTAAAAAGGCATTCAAAGAGTTTCTGCATGAAATGCTGAAGTTATTATTTATTATTTATTATAATAATTATTTATTATTTTTATATTATATTTGGCTCCCCTTAGCTGTAAGGTTTCCAACCTTTAGCTGGAGCCTGGAGATTTCCTAGAATTAAAACTGATCTCCAGACTACAAAGATCAATTCCCCTGGAGAAAATGGTTGCTTTGTAGAGTGGTCTCTATGGCATTATACCCTGCTGAGGTCCCACCCCTACCTAAACCCCACAGTCCCCAGGCTCCACCCCCAAATCTTCAGGAATTTGCCAATTTGGCACTGGCAGACCTACTCCAGTTTGTATATAGGTAGACCTCCACTTTCTTTATGCATGCCTGCCTTCTAAAAAAAGTATTGCTTCATACATACAAAAGTCTAATATAAACACAATTACAACACATATAACAAGATAAGAATATATCAATAATTCTCATTTCATATAAGAAAACTGTACTTTGTCTATTACCTAAAATGTAATAGAAAAGAATATGTTCATTCTCTTTTATTTTGAAACTGATAGTAAATCAATCCAAGGCAATTGTAATTGTTCTAGCACCTCATTCTTCTTCTACAATTCAAGGAAAGTTTTCTTGTTATTTCAAAAGATGCTTCTTGTTGTCTACCATATATTTATTGGAAAATTGCCAAACTTTCAAAATTACCTAGCTCTTGTCAACTCATTGCTTAACTGATGGCTCTTATGAACTCTACTAATTTTTGGCAGTAGTCATCTTTTGTAGTTGGCAGTAGATCTGATACCATATTGTTATGTTTAGGAATCATAACTGTTAACGAGCCCTGAAAAAATAACGTTATGATCCATTGATAGCTTGCCACCTACCATTTGCTTTATGTGTCATAATTTTCCTCCAGTAATCTTGAGTCACAGGGCATTACCACCATGTATATATATATAAAACACTTTCATCTGTTTTATGTAATCTTTCAGGTAGTTAGCTCTACTGTAATGAAGAGCAACTGAAATGATTTGTCTCAAGGAAGTTAAAGATACAGTGTTAAGACCTGCTTTGGGCCAGCCTTGACATGAGAGGGAGACTCCGAAGAGGAAGAGGATTTCTCCGTGATTGAAGTTACATCTGAGACTCCAAGCACCTAAAAAAAATAATCCCCCATGCCAACTGTACAATAACAGGGATCTGGTGGAGATGGTGAATCAGGAATTCCTTGAGTGGATCCATCTGCCTCCAGAACTCCCACAGTCTCTCCCAAAATCCCAGGAACAAAGAAGGTGATAAGACCCAAGTGGAAACCTGGACCAGGCAGAGTTCATACCTGGCTGCTTGGGGTATCCCACAAGTCAATCTTACTTGGGAGCTGAGAACTGCACATTTTAGTCTTGGCAGGACAGGGCTCTTATCTGGCTAGAGAAAGGGTGGCGCTGCAGTTCCCTTAGTTGAGATCTAACCTCTACTGGTTTAACACATGAGACATTGAGATGCACTCCAGTCTGGATAGTCCCCTGCTGAGGTGTTTCCAGCTGTCCAGGTCCTTTTCTGCCCCCTTTCTTGCGTCTCTGGCTTCTGCTCCTGAATCTATTGAAAGTCCAGCTCATCTTCCATCTTCGATGAAGCCTCACATTGGGACTTGGGCAGGCTGGCCATGAAATAGGTTTTTCCCGCTAAAAGCTATTGGGGGGGGGCACCCCTCTTCTCCAGAGTTGGTGCAATGGCTCTTCCTGCCTGAAATGTCAAGTGCTTTGGAGGCAGGCCGCCCCTGCCCTCAGTTCTTTTTTTGCCCCTGTGTGAATAGGAGCTGTGTTCCGGCAACCTGTGTCCTTGCTCTTTGTTCCTGAGAGTGAGGCATTTTTCTTCTTCCTTCTTTTCTATCTGTGATCCTTCTGCAATCCTCATCGACCAGTTTTTCCCCAGTGAAGAACTTCGGCAGGCTGAGGTGACTCTCATCAACCTACCCATCAATCTGTTCTTGCCCGGACTGCTGCTTGTGTGCCTGCTTGTGCTGCTTGTGATTGCCTGATCATGGCAATCAAAGTGCTCTTCAAGAAATGCACAAAATGTGGGACCAAGATGACCCACAGTGACAAACACAAGCCCTTGTCTCTTATGACCGGGAGAGTCCCATAATGTAGGCGCTTGTGCCATCTGCCAGCGCTTCATGCCTTCCTCCTTGAACTGGTCCACCCTGTCGGTTCTGGCACCGGAGTCCCATTCCAGCCCTCCATCGGTCCATTGGGTTTCAACTACCAAGAAGGCTAACCAACCTAAAAGAGCAGCATCTGTTACACTTGCCTCAGGGTTGAGACGTCCTCAGTCCTCACTGCTGGCATATTTGGTTCCAACCCGTTCTCGTTTGGAACTGCCAGCCAAGAAACAAAAAAAGGCTAAGTATAGAGAGAAGGCTGCTTCAGGTTCCAGACTTGGCCAGCTTCCTTTGTCCTCCCTGAGGCAACCCTCCCAAGATCTGGAGATTAATTTGGTGTCCCCACACACTTCCTCTCCTCAGCAGTGGAGGGGTTGGATTGTATCCTAATAGTCCTCTTTCGGCCTTGCCAGATTTCATTTTCAGAACTGCTTTGCCTGGTGGTTGCAGAGTATATCACCCTTCCCCCTGTACCAGATCTATTAGTAAGGGGTCGGATTTTACACCACAGTGTGGCCCATTTGCACCTCACAGTATGGAGGATACACCCTTAGCAAGGGCGTAGACATTCCAATTTCCCGGGCTGGGGATGGGCCAGAGGCATTGCTGTGCTAGGTCCTTAAAAGTACTGAGGCCCAGTGACATCATAAGGAGGAGCCAGTGACATCATGGCCATTGTCACTGCCTGTGGCAGGGAGTGCGGGATAAAAATTGAATTAAATAAATAAATATTTATGGAGGCGGAGCCATGTGGGATTTAGGAAGGGGCTCTCCAGAAATTTAGGAGGGCCTGGGAACCCTTGGGAACCACTCTAGCAGCATCTCTGCACACTGCACCTTACTGGGTGCCTGACAGCATCCTTCAGACTGCTCAGCAAGACAGTACTTTCCCTTCCCTTCTCTCCCCTCTCCCCAGCTTCAGATTCTGCATGGGGGAGACCGCTCCCCATGGCCATGCTGGTCTGAACTGGGTGGGAATTGGTGGAGAAGGGGGAAGAGCACTGCAGCAGTGTTCAACCAGTGACAAATACCTTGAATAAACCTAAATTTATTCTCAGCTTAGAAGGAACACTGTGGGCAACCCTCCTTCTATCAAGGCTGTTTCTGAGAGGTGTTCGGGCATTCTGGCCGGCCAGGGATGCGGCTTCCAGGCTGGGAGGAAGAAGAGCCTTTTGCCATTTGCAACCATCCAGGCGGGGTTGCAGAAAGACAGCCCTTCAAGGAGTGAGGCCAGCTCCTCCTCCTCCCCCGGGCTTGCGGAGCTCACGCTCTCCTCACCAGACACGGAAACCTGACGTTGAAGCCCAGCCCACCATGCCGCACGTGGGAACCGCAGGCCATGCTCTCCCGGCAGGCTGCTCAATACCTGCCCCCAGCAGAGTGCGCATACTAGAAGGTCTGTCATCTTCTGTGGTGGTGGACCCCTGGTGCTCTCCCTCCCTCCACCCCCCCCGCCCGGTCTGCACCAGCTGGATGGGGATGGATGGGGCTGGCCAGCAGCGGCCCCTGTGCCCGATCTGGTGGCTGGAGGGGACCAGGAGGAGGAGAGGAGGCGCTGAGCTGGGCCAGACGAGCAAAATCAGGACGACTGCCCCAAAACTGGTTAAAAAAAGTTTATAAAAAAGTAAAAACCCCTTCCGTTTTCAAAGCGGGGATGGGGATGGGGGGGCTGCAAGTATCGCAAGCCCCGGGGGAGGCTGAGTCTTCCCTGGGAAATTTTGGGGATGGCCCCTGCCCCCAAGCCCCGTGAAGTTGACGCCTCTGACCCTTAGGGCAATACTTTTCTTTTGAAGTTCGTGATATCTTAGTGCAAGCATGGAAGTCCTCTATAAGGTATTCCTATTTCAGGAAATGGGTTCATTTTGAGTCTTGGGCTTCTTCCAAATGGTGTCCCTGTTTGTCTGCCCTTTAACGTTCTTTCTGGAGTACCTCTTCTTACTTGCACACAAGTGTCGTTGTGTCGTTGGAGGACATTTCAGCATACCACATGGGTATGAGGGTTCTTCCTTGTTCTCTTACAAGCTCGCCCAGCATTTTCTTAAAGGGCAACTGAACTTTTTTTTCCCCATCCCTCACATTGTCCCATGGTAGTCTCTGTAACTGGTGCTTGCTCAACTGATGAAGCCACCCTTTGAACCATTGGCAACCTGTCTACTGGTGTTGCTCTCCAGAAAAGTGGCCTTTTTGTATCTATAATGTCAGCCAGGAAAATGAACAAGCTAGGAGTTCTCAGGACAGATGCCCTGTTTCCGAAGGTTTTTTAATGAAAGGGTCGTTCTCCACCCCAGTCTGGACTTTCTTCCCATGGTAGTCTCTAAATTTCATTTAGCACAGGAAATTGTGTTGCTGGTGTTCTTCACGTCCCCGAGCTCTAAGGCTGAGAAGGTCCTCCATACACACTAGACATTTTAGGATTGATAAGGCACTCTTCCTTTGTTAGTGGGGCCCTAAGAAGGGAAAAGTTGTCTCTTCACAGTCCCTCTCCAGGTGTGTGGTGGCTCCCATTCATTCTTGCTATGAGATGGCAAGGCAGCCTTATCCATTGGAGGTGAAAGCACACTCCAGCAGAGTGCAGGCTTTCTCAGCTGCATTCCATAGGAGAATTCCGCTTGTTGACAACTGCAAAGCTGCCACATGGTCAGTGGAGGATACTTCTGTGAAGCATTATGAATTGAACCTGCAAGCAAGGAAGAATGCTGATGGGGGCAAAGTGGTTCTCCAGGTACTTTTTCAATGAGAGCATCACCCCACCACCTCTGGTGAGCAGCTTGCTAATGGTCCCAGTGTGGGGCTGTACCAAAGATGGAAGATGAAAACAGAATTGCACTTATCTGTAACTGTTGTTCATCAGTGTCTTCTGTGCAGACACATGGGCATTTTTTTTCTATGTGGGAGTTCGGAGAAGCCGCACAGGAACTGAGGGAAAGGGGCCCTTGCCTCTGGAGCACATGATGGTTTGAGTGGGAAGAGCCTTTGCGCCAGCTCCAGAGGGGAGGGGAACCCCCTCAATAGCTTTTAGCTGGAAAAAAACTATTCTGCGGCAGACCTGTGCAGACACAGTCCCACTGTGTGTCTGCACAGAAGATGTCGATGAACAGCAGTTACAGCTTTGTGCAACTCAGTTTTCTGCTCTGTCTTGGCTGCCTGCCTGTTGACCTGTGATCCTTGTGCCTATATACACATACTGGCCAGGTGAAAAATGGGTCGTAGAAAAATCTTTAAAAAGAGATCCTCGCTGATCTCTCACATAGAGTGATCTCAGATTATTCCTCATCACAGATCTCTCATGTTTCGTTGCATTAGTTCCAGCTCTATGTTTGCGTGTGCAGCTGCTGTCTGCCCCCATTCTGCCTGCCTGCCTTGCAGAGAGTACAAGCAAAGTGCCTGCTTCTCTCAACAGCACATGTGCTGCCTCTGTGGGTGGGGTAGGCCTCTGTCCCTGCCCATTGCTGTTATTCCAAAATACAAGCAAAACATTCTCCTCTCTCCCTTCCAGGTGTGCTGCCTGTCAAAGGTGTGTGTCACTCTTCCAGTCTGAAGTGCCTCCTTCATAGAGTACAAGAAAATATTTGTCCCTATCAAGCAGCAGACATAGCAGCAGAACTGCGAACAGAATAATGAGCAAAAGCACCCCCTGTTACTTATAGATTATAGAATCAAGAAAAACTTAAGTGAATGATTGGAGGAAAATCAATAATCTTCTTGGATGGGAACATTCTGATACTTCTAGTTGGCAGATGCATGGTCAGTTAGATTGTCTGCTGAGACATATCATCTCTTTTTGCCCCTTTTGTCACAGTTATCTTGTACAACTTTGAAAACTAGACAGTGAGAAACCAGAATTTTTAATTCTGTACCTGTAATTTTTAAAACTCTTTGGAGATTACTGGCTATTTGTTATTTTTAGCAGTTGGGTTTGAGCTATCAAGATATTACAGAACAGAACAGATTTAGTTCTGTTTTTTAAGTTAATTTCTGAGGGCATATCACTGTATTCTGATTAGAATTTTGAACTAAAATTACTCTCTGAGAATGTAGATCTGACTAGGCCCCAAAATAGCACTCAGTACTAAAGTCAACTATGCTGCAATATTTTCCTAAAGTGAACCATAGACAGTATTTTACTCACAACAACTGAATAAACTTCATGGTTTATGGATGAGTAAGTGATCTGTTTTATTATCTAAAGTTCTATTCTGCTGGGCCTGATCAGCTCATGTGCCTGTCTTTCTTGTAAGTTTCAGTGCTGTTAAGGATAGGATAGGACTTCAAATGTGAAGTCTGGCATCATGCCATGCTTATGAAAAACTTTTATTTCAAGCCTTACATGCTGCTGCTGGGGGAGGCCAATTCAAATAATTAAGGCTACTCAGTAACCCAGCAGGCAGGATTGGTGCAGAAAGTCTTTGATGCCATTAGAATTTGCCTCTTCATAGCTAATTTGCTCTTGACCCTCAAGTAGGAAATATAATTTACTCTGTCATTTTGGTTTTATAAGTTAACCAAGCCTTTTCTTTAGCCCTTTGGGGTTAATGCAGTTTAATTAAACTCATTTTTGGACCTAAATTGACAGTCCTGGTCCTCACATGCACGCAAACACCCACACTCACCATTTGTTTGGGTTTTGAAAAAACTGTTTTATAAATTTTACCTCAAGCTTTCGTGTTGGAACAATCTGATTAGTATCCTTCTCTCAGTCACCCCACCCCACCACCAAAGATGACTAAATTCCAGTGTGGGAAAGAAGCTAATAGTGAAATGGAACTTTTTGCACTGTTCATATACTTAAATATCTAAAGTTCTATTCTGCTGGGCCTGATCAGCTCATGTGCCTGTCTTTCTTGTAAGTTTCAGTGCTGTTAAGGATAGGATAGGACTTCAAATGTGAAGTCTGGCATCATGCCATGCTTATGAAATAGCTTTTATTTCAAGCCTTACATGCTGCTGCTGGGGGAGGCCAATTCAAATAATTAAGGCTACTCAGTAACCCAGCAGGCAGGATTGGTGCAGAAAGTCTTTGATGCCATTAGAATTTGCCTCTTCATAGCTAATTTGCTCTTGACCCTCAAGTAGGAAATATAATTTACTCTGTCATTTTGGTTTTATAAGTTAACCAAGCCTTTTCTTTAGCCCTTTGGGGTTAATGCAGTTTAATTAAACTCATTTTTGGACCTAAATTGACAGTCCTGGTCCTCACATGCACGCAAACACCCACACTCACCATTTGTTTGGGTTTTGAAAAAACTGTTTTATAAATTTTACCTCAAGCTTTCGTGTTGGAACAATCTGATTAGTATCCTTCTCTCAGTCACCCCACCCCACCACCAAAGATGACTAAATTCCAGTGTGGGAAAGAAGCTAATAGTGAAATGGAACTTTTTGCACTGTTCATATACTTAAATGTCTGTTCTGCTCCCATCCCAAGGGCCCAGAATGGGTAACAATGTGATAGAAATAACACACACATAATGTCTAATGGGATGTCTGGTTGTAGCATGTTGACAGTACAGGGGCAAAGTTGTATCTCCTGTGTTCCTCCAAGGGAAAACTCTCACCTGTTTTCTGTCTTTTGACTTCTTCTGACTTCTTTCTTGTTGGAAACATTTGATTTCTGATCATGATTGTGAGATTAACATAAGCAGACAATCACAAGGCTGAAAGAGTTGGGTATGTTTAGCCTGGGAAAGAGAAGGCTTAGACGGGACATGATTGCAGTCTTCAAGTATTTGAAGGACTGTCATGTAGAAGATGGAGTGGATCTATTCTCTCTTGCTCCGGATTGCAAGACTAGGTCTAATGGGTGGAAATTACAAGGGGGTCGTTACCGGCTAAATATCAGGAGAAACTTCCTAACTGTAAGAGTGGTTGAGCAGTGGAACCGTCTGCCTCGGGAGGTGGTGGATGCTCCTTCACTGGACGTTTTCAAGTGTGAGGCTGGACGACCATCTTTCGGATATGTTGTAGGTATGTAGGGCTATCTTTTAGCTATGCTCCTGCAGAGTGCAGGGGGTTGGACTAGATGACCTGCAAGATCCCTTCCAAATCTAACATTCTGTGATTCTATGATAATAGAAATTAATAAAAATTGTTATTAAAAAACCTTTCTCTTGCCGTTAAGGTGGTCTCCTTTTTTCTGGTAGATGCTGATCCATTCTGTTGCCAGATTTTTGGCAATCATGATTTCTTTAATGTGTTCTTATGATAAGTTTTAATTTATTTTATTCTTGGTAAAATTGTGATTATTTAATGTTTACTGTTATCATATTTTATTGATTGATTTTGCTGAAAACCTTTGGTTATAGAAGCTTATTAATAAAGGAAAGGAAAGGATTTCAATTTTCAAAATGGTGTGTGGGGTGTGTGTTGCTTTCTGGGAAACTACAGAGGGAAGTTTCCAAGCTTGGTCAGTCATGGTCAGTGTTTGTGACCAAGCTAAGCATGCCTGCCTGGATGAGTTATCTCTCTTTTAAAAGTTTTATTTTTGGCTTTGATCCCAAAGACTTAAGCAACAAGTCCCAACCAGGAAACACACTGGGAAGTATCTTGGTTCTCCTGGTGCCATGCTGATAAAGAAAAAGTTTATGTGTACATTAGAGTGGCCACTGATAAAACTTCAGCATACATAGGACAGGCTATGAAAGAAGTATAAGCTAGGCGTGGAACTATGGGTAGGGGTTTTAGTGGGCAGCTGAGACATGGTGTTAATGGGTGGAGTCTTTGGGGCAGGCAGGCCGTTAAGAAGTGTCAGCAAGCTGCCATTCTGTTTTCTGTGACCTCTGTGTACATATCCTTTCCCTGTTGCACCCGGCTTGTTTTCTATCATCCTGCTCCTGCGTTGGAATGCACAAGATAACTGCTGGAGGTTGTGTGGGGGAGAAGATGCTGTAATGCTTGCCTATTGCTTTTCTCATGAGTACTGCACCTGTGTTTTGTCTGATGTTCTGCCTGGTTCCCATGGACTGAGCGTGCAACCGTTTCATTAGCCCGCCAGCGGGAATGCTATTCATTGGATCTGTATCTGTTTGAACGCCAGCGGGAAAGTTATTCATTGGACCTGTATCTCTTTGAAGTTCCTTTATTATGCTTGATCTAACTGTGTATCCCCAGTTCTAACAAAGAACGTGTTTGAGTATGTCGTCAACGCTTTGAAATAAATTTTGCTTTTCTTAAAACGTGGATTTATTCTCGATGCTTGGGGATCCAACATATTGTTAGAACTCTCTTTTTCCTATCGTTCCGAATCTGGCGAGATCATGAGCGGAATTGAGGGAAACCTACCTACCACGGAGGGGGACTCTGGATCGGTCCCACAAACCTCCGCGTCTTTGGTGTTCACGACTGCAGCCTCGTTGGAGGGTGCCGTGGGGGGAGCGATTCCCCGCCTGCCTGCACATCTGTCTTGGCCGCCTCCGACCCCTTCGCAATGGGGTCCGCGGAAGACTCACCAGCAGGATGATTGGACTATGTACAACACCCAGGGCACCCGTGAGGTGTACTCCCGTCGGGGGAGCGGATTACGTGAGAGTCTATTTGACAAGGGATTGTTCCCGGAGCCGGGGGCTACCTCGGAGAAGGGGAGCCCCGAGCGGGACCTCGAGGAGTGGATGTTCGAGCCGTCGGGACCGCGGGGCCACGCAGGAGATGAGGAGGGCACCGGAGTCTTCCCAACGGAAGAGGACTATGACCCACCCCCGGACTACCGCCCTCGGGACCCCATCCCGGAAGAAACCACCGGGGAACGACTAGCAGAACTGGAAGACTCGGTGAGAGACTTGTTGCGGGCATTCCAGGATGTGATGGAAGGTCTGCCGGGAATGATGGACGTTCGAATGGCTAATTTCCTTGACGCACACGCCGCGCAGCAACAAGTTGCTCCTGCACCGGGACTTCCCGCGCCGCCGATGCCTGCTCAACCGCTGATGGGACCTCCGCTGCAAGCACCGGGAGTTCCCGCGCAGCAGGTACCTGTCCAGCCGCCAGTGAGACCGCCTCTGCAAGTGCCTGTGCAACCGCCGATGCCGGGGGGTCCGCCGGTGCCGGGTCTGCCGCCGCCGCTGAGGCCAATGCCAGCGGGGCCACCGGTTGTGCCGGGTTTCCCTCCCAGGGGAGTTCCGGGTCAGCTGGGCCCGTTGGTAAGGCCTCCACGGCCCAGACCCAAGGATCTACTGGAGGCTACCTTCGACGGCAACCCAGATGAACTCGCTTTCTTCACGGTGAGGGTGCATAAATTCGTAGAAGAGAGTCGACACCTGTTCCGAAATGAAGCTGGTCTTATTGATGTCATCTCGGCAAGACTGAAAGGAGACGCCGCCACATGGTATGTTGGACTGCACAATGACCGCGGTCCGGAACTTTTGAATTTGCGAGCATTCATGTGGGCGCTGCGGGCGAGATTTGAAGATGTCAACGCGAGTCAAAGAGCTAAAGCGTTTCTCCGCACCTACCGCCAGAACAAGAAGTCGGTTCGCGAGTACACTCTGGAATTCCACAAGCAAGCAGCTAAGCTCCGAGACTACCCTGATCATATATTGGCTGAGATGTATCGATTGGGACTCAACGCAGACATCCGAGAAACGGTTCTGAAAACTGTCAACCCTGTCTCCCTAATGGCCTGGACCCAGGAAGCTGAAAATGCAGAGGATCGGCTCACCACCATCAAACTCGACTTGGCTGCTACGACCAACAGACCCGCCGCTGCCGGTGCCTCCAAACCCAAGCCTCAACGCCTGTCGGAATCAGCACGAGAACTACGTATGAAGATGGGGCTCTGTCTCAAGTGCGGGGAGAAGGGGCACTTCGCTGTGGATTGTGGCAGCCGTAAAGTACAGCCGCCTACTCCAAGCCCGAAGACACCGCTGACGGGGAAGAAGGGAATGGCTAAACCGCGTTTCTCCAAAGCTCTGCAGGCGGCCCAAGGTTCGGAGGGAAACGAACCGTCTGCTGCCGAGTCAGAAGAAGAGGTGGTGCCTGAGACGGCGGAAAACGACAACGGCCTGTTGTGAGAGGCGCAAAACGACACGGCCATTCTAGCTCTGCGCCCAAGGTGGTGAGAGTAACCCCTTCCCTGTTTTTCGTGACTGTCTCGTTAATGAATCCGCTCCTGGGGACCCACGTTAGGGTGAGAGCGTTGATTGATTCTGGGTGTGGGAGGGATCTCATCAGCCCTAGAGTGTTATTGGCACTGGAAGCGGGGATAGTCCCCTTGAAGTCTCCCATCATTTTTACCCAAATGGATGGGGCACCCATGGAACCTTGTACACACGAGACTATGGCTTTGCGGTTGGGGGCTGGCGATCATTGGGAATCCAGATCCTTCATTGTCACCCCTAAATCGCAGTTCGACTTAGTACTGGGGAGTCCCTGGTTGTTTACCCATGACCCTTACATCTTGTGGGAAGAAGGGGTTGTCAAATTTGTGTCGGCTAAGTGTGTAGATCACTGCTGGGTGGACTCGTGGGGGGACCAGCCGACCGCGCAGTTCCCCTGCGGCACTTTGCAACCGGAAGAGTTAGCTTCTTTGCCTCGAGAGTATAGAGACTTGGCGAAAGTGTTTGGCGAAGAGGAAGCTAACGAATTGCCCCCCCATCGCTCGACTGACTGTGCTATTGAACTTTTGCCTGACTGTAAATTACCCAAAGGTAAAATTTATGCGATGGGGCCGGCTGAGAAAGTTGAACTGCGGAACTTTATTGATAAAAACCTAGCCCGAGGTTTCATTCGCCCGGCTTCCTCCCCTTTCGCCGCGCCTGTACTTTTCCGAAAGAAGAAAGACGGGGGGCTTAGATTGTGCACTGATTATAGGGGTCTGAACGCTGTTTCTTTGTCCAATGCTTACCCCCTCCCGCTAATCAAGGACTTGGTAGCTGAGGCCACCAAGGGCAAAATCTTCTCGAAACTTGACCTCCGAGATGCATATTTCCGTGTGCGCATTCGGGAGGGGGATGAAAGTAAGACTGCATTTAATACCCCTTTGGGGCAGTTTGAGTACCTCGTTATGCCCTTCGGGCTTCAAGGGGCTCCGGGGGTCTTCATGAACCTAATCAATGAGGTCCTACATGAGTTCTTGTTCAAAGGAGTGGTCCTTTACCTTGATGATGTGTTGCTGTACTCTCAGGACCTCCCGTCGCATATTAAATTGGTGCGCCAGGTCCTTAAGCGACTTTATGAACACCACTTGTTTGCAAAGCTGTCAAAATGTGAATTCCACAAGACATGCATTGACTTTTTGGGGTATCGCATCTCTGGGGGGAAGGTTGAAATGGACCCTGCTAAAATTCAAGCTGTACTTGACTGGGAGCCCCCCAGGACCCGCAAACAATTGCAAATGTTCCTCGGATTCGCCAATTTTTATAGAAATTTCATCCAGAATTTCGCTCAAATTGCCCTTCCCCTGACTGATTTGCTAAAGACCAAGGGGAAGGGTTTTGATGCTACGAAACCAGGCGCCCCGCTTAAATGGTCCCCTGCTTGCGCAGAGGCTTTTGAGAAACTTAAACTGATGTTCACCTCTGAGCCAGTGCTGGCGCGCCCTGATGAAACTAAAAAATTCATTGTCCAAACTGATGCCTCGGATGTGGCAATGGGGGCCGCTATTTTGCAAGAAGGGGAAGATGGTCGTTTACACCCCCTCGCATTTGTGTCTAAAAAGTTTTCTGACGCTGAACGAAACTGGGGGATTTGGGAGAAGGAGGCGTCAGCGATCCGGCTGGCTCTCTCCACTTGGAGGCAGTGGTTGGAGGGGGCGCAACTGCCATTTGAAGTCTGGACTGACCATAAGAATTTGGAGATGCTGAAATCCCCCCGTTCTCTCAACGCTAAACAACTTCGTTGGGCGGACTTCTTTGCTAAGTTTCGATTCACTCTTCGTCATTTCCCTGGGACGGCTAATTCCCTGGCTGACGCGCTCTCACGCCTCCCACAACATGACAGTCAGCGTGAAATCATCATGGACTCTGTTTTTTCCCCCTCCCACCTGGGGGGGGCTGTGGTCACCCGTGCGCAAGCGCGCTCGATTCCGCGCTCTGATGAAACTTCGCCTTCCCTTTTCCCTGGGGGGGGGGGGGCTGGGTCCAGAAATATATGTCTGCTTTTACTGCTGATGATGATGCCTCCCTGAAAGCGTTGCCAGATTGTGTCCGTAGCCCTGAAGGTCTGATTTATTCTGGAGACAAACTGTATGTGCCTATTTCAATGAGGAGGGAGGTGATGGAGTCTGCTCACGGTTCGAAACTGGCAGGGCATTGGAGTTTTGTTAAATCTCTGCAACTCATCCGCAGACAGTTCTGGTGGCCACAGATGCGCAAAGACCTCTTGACTTTTGTTCGGTCCTGCCAAACCTGTGCCTTGACTAAACCCAGAGTGGGCAAGCCTCCTGGTCTTCTGCAGCCACTCCCTACCCCATCGAGACCGTGGGAAGTGGTGTCCATGGACTTTATTACTGACCTCCCTGCGAGCAAAGGGAACACTGTTATTTGGGTGGTTGTTGATTTATTTTCTAAGCAAGCTCATTTTGTGCCTTTTCCTTCCTTGCCTACAGCTCAGAGGTTGGCGAAATCGTTTATGTCTCACGTGGTGAAAATTCATCAATTACCTGCTAAATTAATTTCTGACAGGGGGACCCAATTTGTTTCTAAGTTTTGGAGGGAACTTCTTTCCATTTTAGGGGTGGAACAAGGGCTCAGCAGCGCGTATCATCCTGAGACTGACGGACAAACAGAACGAGTTAATCAGACCCTGGAGCAATATCTTCGTTGTTTTACTAATTATCAACAGAATGATTGGTGTGAATTGTTGCCTCTTGCTGAATATTGTTATAACAATACTGTCCATAGCTCCACGGGCATGTCTCCTTATAAAGCTGTCTCTGGTTACGACAGCCCCCCCTCCCTTTCCTGGAGGGGATGGGCCAACGTCCTGTGGGGGATGCTGATACATGGTGTATGTCCTTGCAAAATGCATGGCCTCTGCTATGCCAAACGCTTGACGCAGCCAAGGCTGCTTACAAGACCCAGGCAGACAAGGGTAGGGTGGTGGGGTTTGATCTGAAACCTGGGGATCTTGTGTATGTCTCGACCAAGAACATTAAGATGCTGCGACCTAGCAGGAAATTGGGGTGGAAGTTCATTGGTCCATTCAAAGTGCGTAAAGTCATAAATGATGTGGCGGTTGATGTTGTTTTGCCTAAGAATTTACGTGCTCTGCATTCTGTTTTTCACATGAGCCTGTTGAAGAAGGATCCTGGCCCGTCTCCCTGGAGACCAGCAGTTACTCCTCCTCCACCTGTCATTTTGGAAGGGGATGAACATTTTGAGATCGCTGATATCCTTGATTGTAAATTGAAACGTGGTAAACTCTGGTACCTTATCGAATGGGTTGATTTCGGTCCCCAGCACCGCGAATGGGTGGAAGAAGGGGATATTCGGGCCCCTTACCTGATCCGTCGTTTCCACAAGAGGTTCCCGGACAAACCGGGAGGTCTCCCGCCCAGCCCGGGAGATCTCCCGCCCGACCCGGGAGGGGTGTTGTAAGTGTATTTTAAGGGGGGCAGTATGTCAGCAAGCTGCCATTCTGTTTTCTGTGACCTCTGTGTACATATCCTTTCCCTGTTGCACACGGCTTGTTTTCTATCATCCTGCTCCTGCGTTGGAATGCACAAGATAACTGCTGGAGGTTGTGTGGGGGAGAAGATGCTGTAATGCTTGCCTATTGCTTTTCTCATGAGTACTGCACCTGTGTTTTGTCTGATGTTCTGCCTGGTTCCCATGGACTGAGCGCGCAACCGTTTCATTAGCCCGCCAGCGGGAATGCTATTCATTGGATCTGTATCTGTTTGAATTTCCTTTATTATGCTTGACCTAACTGTGTATCCCCAGTTCTAACAAAGAACGTGTTTGAGTATGTCTTCAACGCTTTGAAATAAATTTTGCTTTTCTTAAAACGTGGATTTATTCTCGATGCTTGGGGATCCAATAGCCAAAGATGGTTGGCGATTTCAAATGATCAGAAGCTAAGGGAATGGGAATGAAAAATATATAAGGAAAGCAAAAAGAGAGCAGGGAGGTATCTATATCCTTAGGCTGTAGTGTGAGGAAAACCTTTGTCAGTAGAGGCCAGACAAGGCTGAATTGTATGTGAATACTAAATAGGGAAGGCATTAGCTCACCTCTGAAGTGCCGTTTCTGCTTGCAGTAGGAACTACTACTTGTGGAAGAGGGGGAGGGTGATTTTTGCCACCCTCCCTCACAGCAGGCTCCTAGTTTGACCTCCATTATGTCTCTAAGGCAGGGGTTCCCAATGTTTTTGAGCCTGCAGGCACATTTGGAATTCTGACATGGCATGGTGGGTGCAGCAACAAAATGGATGCCATAGGAGGCTGAACCAGCCACAAATTGGTTGCCACAGCTTATCTTTAATAACACAGTATCGATCTGCACAGCCAATCAAATCTCCAGTAGTCTGTCAGAAGCCTTGCTGGGCAGAAGCCCTACCTGCCACAAGGCACTTCCTGAAAACACTTGGAGGGTGCCAGAAAAGGTGCTGGCAGGCACTGTGATACCCAACGGGCACTGTGTTGGGGACCCCTACTCTAAGGAGTCCCCTGACTAGGATTGCAAACCTCCAGGTGGTAGCTGGGGATCTCCTGGGATTACACTTTGTAATCTCCTGGGAATGGCCACTTTGGAAGGTGGACTTCGTGGCATTATGCCTCCCCTCCCCAAACCCTATTCTCCTCAGGCTTCATCTCCCCAAATCTTCAGGTATTTCCTAACCTTGAGCTGGCAACCTTACCTCTGACCCAAGGGGGCACCCATTTGAGGGGAAAAGGAGACTGCAGGAGAGGAGGCGGGAAAGTCACCTGTGCACTGCCTGCATGAGATCCAGCTGTTATTTCTTTGCTTTTAGGTGATGCACGCCCATTGCTGGAGGCAGTGTCTTAGAACAGTGTGAGAGAATGCCTCTTCTAAGACCAAATCTACATGTGCAGGAAGGCTGAAATGCATGGCCATCACTTGGTTCCGAAATCCAGTATAAGATCTTGTAAGATCTTGAAAGCTATGCAGGGTGGGCATTGGCTAGTATTTGAATGGGAGACCTCCAAGGAACACCAGGGTCATGACATGGAGGGAAGCAATGGCAAACCACCTCTGAACATCTCTTGCCTTGAAAACCCTACGAGGTCACCATAAATAAGCTGTGACTTGATGGCAAAAAAAATAATAATAATCAGCCACAGAAACTACTTTGTGACTCATGTGAATTCAGTCTAAGGTGGTCACTGCTGCCTCTGGTTTTGATGAAAACTCACATTAAAAACAATTAACTTTAAATGAAGGAACATTTTACCCAATCAAAAAGGTTTTCATTGATTAATCAAAACAGTTATTTGAGTAAATGTTGCAACCCTGGTAATTATATATAATTACTGTTGTTATTTATGGATTTCCTGAGGGGCACCAGTTATTTAAATATTTGGAAGAGAGACCACATTTAATATGCTGACAAGGGGTCTCCCGTTTTGTACAAGTAGCTGGTGCAGAATAGGTTTCACTTCCCTTCTCATTCTATACTAGCCCATTAGCACGCTGCCATTGCATTTTAGATGTGACTCAAAACCCTTGACATTGCTAGTCGTTAAAATCTGATAGCACCTTTTTCCAGTGGCAGAGGTGATAGGAATTCATCAACGGTGTCAAAATCTGTCTGCATCATTAAATTATGCCTTTTTAAATCTTGCCTGCAATTTGAGCTGGGGAAAAAACCCCAACTCTTGCTTTCCTATTTCCAATTAGTTGTGTAATTTTAAATTGCAGGTCTGTTCAGTCCTTGAGCAGCTTCTGTTATGTTTTACTTTGAGACACATGCTGAAGGGAAAGGCTGCTAGATTGTTTGTGTCAGGGGTCGTTTCGTAGAAAAAGAGCTAGGGGAACTCATTAGCATAACTCATTAGCATATGACACACACCCTGACATCACTGGAAGTGTGTCATAAGGCCACACCCCCGACATCACCGGAAGTGTGTCTTAAGGCCACACACCCCGCCCCCAACGGTCCCGGCCGCTGCTGCCGGCCTTGCAGCTCCACTGCCGAGCCTCATGAGGGGCCCGGCGGTGGACCTGCAAGGCTGGCGGGAGTGCAAGGAAGCCCCGCGAAGGCCCTCCCTGGCCCCAGGCAGGCAGGGGTGGGGAGAGGCAGGGAGGAAGCAACTTACCCTCCCTCTTCTCCTGCCTCCTCCTGGCTGAATGAGGGCCGGAAGCGGGGCGGCCGGAAGCAGGGGGTGGGGCTTAGTCATGTTCCCTCCTAGGGAATGGTATCGTTCTGATTGGTCGCTGTTACGAAGCGACCAATAGGAAGTTCGCTCAGAGGAGCCCTGGTCTGGCTCGAAGCTTAACATAGGAGTCCTATGAGGTGATTCATGTAATCGTTTCAATACATTACAATTCCTCCCCCCTAAGTTAAGTCATCATCCATTTGTTTTATTATTTACATACATTCAAGTCATGCTGTTGTACATCAACTGTTCCAAAATACTTTATTACAATCGTAGTCTTTTAGATAAGTCGGCATCTGCCGCGTACGCTGAGACCTGCGAAGCGGTGCAGGCTCTATGGGCACACAAGGTTGTGAGTCACTGTGGGGTTCACTACAGCCTGGTTCAGGCACAAACTCTACTGGGGTTTCAGCCCCGCACACAGGGGTCTGCCCTGACTCGGGGACAGTACCGGGCCCTTCGGTACTCACCGCCTGCTCTGGGGGTCTCCACTCAACATTGGGGAATTCAGCCGTCGGAGAGTCAGCGCTGTCCTTAGCCCAACGTCTCCTTAGCTGATCTATGTGGCGCCGCCATACTCGACCGTCAGCCAACTGTACCACATACATGCGAGTACCCACAGAGTCGGATATTACCCCAGGAAGCCATAAGTGACCATTAGCATAATTCCGTGCAAGAACCTTGTCCCCTTTTTCAAACATTCGTACCTTCGGTTGTGAGTCGGTACGCTCGGAATGATCGTCAGTGAGATCCGGATGCAACCTGTTTAACCGAGTTGTGAGCCTCCTCCCCATTAGCAACTCGGCCGGACTGCGGCCTGTAGTACTGCAGGGGGTGGTGTGCTGCCGCAAAAGGAAAGAGCCCAGCCTCTGGCTCCAGTCCCCTTCGTCCATTTTCCCTAAAGCCTCTTTTGCCGTTCTCACCATCCGTTCGGCCTGGCCATTAGACGCCGGATGGAAAGGGGCCGAAGTCATTTGGCGGATGCCATTACTCGTGAGGAAGTATCTGAACTCCTCAGAAACAAATTGAGGCCCGTTGTCACTGACGATGACGTCAGGCAACCCGTGTGTGGCAAAAAGGCGGCGAAGCGCATGAATTACGGCTAGTGAAGTGGTCGACTTCATGTGTACAACTTCTAACCATTTGGACATTGCATCTACGACAATCAAGAACATTTGCCCTTGGAGAGGGCCAGCAAAATCTATATGCAACCTGGCCCAGGGTTTCCCAGATGATTCCCAGGCTTGGGGTGTAGCGTGTGGGGGATCAGGTCTAACCTGCTGACACTTGGAGCAGACTCGCACCCACTCCTCGATTTCCTTGTCCAGTCCTGGCCACCAGACATACCCTCTGGCCAATGCTTTGGTGTGCACCATCCCAGGGTGACCCTCGTGCAGGGATTCCAATACTCTCTTCCTGAGCTGGGCAGGGACCACCACCCTATTGCCCCATAGTAGACACCCCTTGGAAATCGAGAGTTCGTTTTGGCGGCTTTTGTAAGGTGCGAATTCAGGCTCAATGCTCCCAACCGGCCACCCCCTCCACACCCAGTTAAGTACTCGGGAGAGAATGCAGTCCTTGGCCGTCAGTGCCGCAATGTCCTTGGACGACACTGGTGCCTGGGGGAGCTCATCCAGAGCCAGGACCTCACACGCAGGGGCAGGGTCGGATCCCACACAGGGCAATGGGCATCGGCTAAGGGCGTCCGCATGTCCGATTGCCTTCCCAGGCCGGTGTTCGAGGTCATAATCGTACGCCTGCAAAAAGAGCGCCCATCTAAGCATACGTGGGGACATTATGTTTGGCAACTGCTTATCGGGCGCAAAAATCCCCAGTAGCGGCTTGTGGTCAGTGACCAGCAAAAATCGTCTGCCAAAAATAAAATCATGGAACTTTTTGACAGCCGCTACCAACGCCAGACCTTCCTTGTCTATCTGGGCATAGTTCCTCTCTGCCGCAGATAAAGACCGAGAATAAAAAGCGATAGGCGCTTCGCTCCCATCAGGCATCAAATGGCTCAAAACTGCGCCTACTCCAAAAGGTGAAGCGTCAGCAGCTAACACCAGGAGCTTCTGATCATCGTAGTGCGTCAGCACGTCATTAGATGTCAACAGCTCCTTAACTCCCACAAAAGCCCGTTCCTCAGCCTGTCCCCATTTCCATTTAGCCTCCTTATGCAAGAGCATGTGCAAAGGGGCAGCCACCGATGCCTTATGCGGTAAAAACGCATGATAAAAATTGAGGAGTCCTAAAAATGCCTGGAGCTCCTTCTTACTCACCGGCCTGGGGGCGTTCCGGATTGCAGCTACCTTGTCGTCCGTGGGGTGCACCCCGTCTGCATCGATCCGGAATCCCAGGAACTCCACACTGTTAACTCCCAGTGTGCACTTAGACCGTTTAACCCTGAGCCCTGCGTCCTGGAAACGCTTTAAGACTTCCTTAACACGGGCTATTAGTTCCTCTTCAGACTTCCCGGCTATTAATACGTCGTCGAAGTAGGGCACCGTGCCTGGTACCCCCCTCAAGAGTTTCTCCATCAAGCCTTGAAAAATTCCGGGCGCCACATTTACCCCGAACTGCAGGCGATTTACCTTAAACGCGCCTCTATGGGTGACAATCGTCTGGGCTTCAGCAGCCTCAGGAGTGACAGGCAACTGTTGGTATGCCTGTGCCAAGTCCAATTTGGCAAAAATTTTCCCTCCCCCCAAGGAAGCCAGAATGTGGCTTATAACCGGGACTGGGTAGGAGTGTTGCTGTAACGCCTTGTTAAGGGTGCATTTGTAATCCGCGCATAAGCGTATGGACCCATCAGGCTTGACAGGCGTTACAATCGGGGTTTCCCACTTACTGTGAGGAACAGGCTCCAAAACTCCCTGTTCCACGAGTTTGTCAATTTCCTTCTCCACCCTAGGCCTGAGGGGAATTGGGACCTTCCGATATTTCAACCTGATTGGCTTTACGGATGGATCAAGTTCGAACGCAACCGGGGGCCCTTTGTACCGCCCCAGACCCTCTGCAAATACATCAGGGAACAGGTCATACATCATATCCCATTTATTCTCAAGCGTTTTGTTAACTCCTGAAATACCAATGCCTAATGGCTCAAACCAATCCAACCCTAGTAAGTTGACCCGGTCTCCCTCGGCAATAAGAAAAGATAGCTTAACACATTTCCCCTTATACTCAACATCCGCAGTGTCCCGTCCGGCCAGGGGAATTCGGTTGCCCTGGAAGTCGGACACTCGGGTCTCCGCAGGCTGGAGCCGCCGTCGGCTTCTGGTTGGGAACAACGCTTGCCAGGATGCTGCAGAGATCACTGTCACCGAAGATCCGGAGTCCACCTCCATGGTGCACGGTCTGCCGTTTAGGAGGGGGGTCACGGTGATTTTCCCCTGGCAACTGGTGCGATTGATAACCGATGCGCTTGTCAGGGATGCTGTCATCGCATAACTTGCTTCTGGTGCTGCTGATTGCTGCTTTCCTCGGGCGTTGGGTGGTGCGGACTTCTGTGCCGTCCTGCTGCTGGATATAGGGTCCTTCTGCGCCGACCTGCAGACTCTGGCGAGGTGTCCACGCCGCCCACACGCTCTGCAGTTGACATCTCGGGCCCAACAGGAGTCGCGCTGGTGTTTCCCGCCACAACCGGAGCAAGGCTTGACGTTGGTAGTCTTCGCTGGGGTCCGCTTGCCTCGGACCGCGTTGACGTCATCGTCCGCTTCTTCGCCCTCGCTGTCTCGCTGAGAGTGGACGCTGGGCTCTGCCATCCTCTGGCGGACCTCCCTTGTGGACTTATCTGCTGCTTCTGCGGCCACGGCCTCGTCGTAGGCCACTGCCCAGGTCAGGGTGGTGCGGGCGAACAGCCTCTGTTGCAGCCTTTCATCTTTGAGACCGCAGACGAGACGGTCTCTGAGGGCTTCCTCTACGTTGTGGAAGTTACACGGCCGTGCGGCTTTGCGAAGGGCCGCCACGAAATCTGCGATGGTCTCGCCTCCGGCCTGGTTCCGCTTGTAAAATGCGTGCCGGCAAGCAATCTCCTACGGCTGTGGAGAATAGTGAGCCTTAAGCTTCTCAGTGATGTCAGCGTAGGTGACAGTCTTTATATCAGTTGGGGCCACCAACGACCTGGCTATGTCGAAGGTCCCCTTTCCGCAGGAACTCAGGAGGCACGCCCGTTTCTTGGCCTCGTCTGTAATGTCGTGTGTCTCCAGATGGAACTCGAACCTGGATAGGTAGGAGTCCCAGTCTTCTGAGGAAGGTTCGAAGCACTCGAACTTCTGGCTTCCAGCCATCGTGGGAGACTTGTGCACCGGAGCTGGTGGCGCCTCCGCCGGATCGGCTGCTGTGCTCTGCTCGCTTTCTTCCGAGTCCGAAGTGTGGATGTCCGCAGGGCTGCCTACCTGCTCTAACATCCCATCCTCGTCGCCAATTGTTAGATCGCACTAACAAAGGACTCTTAGAGTGATTCAGCAAGTGATTCAGCTTTATTGGAAGTAACGAACAAGCACTCAACTCAGTAAGAAACCAGAACAGCAAACAGTGGGAGCTATGCTCCTTTTAAACATAACCGGGCTAATGTAGCCACGCCTATTTACAAATAACAACCAATGAGATTGCTTAGTTAAGGACCAATGAAAGTCTTTCCCTCGCAGGGAAAAGGCACAGTTCTGATTGGTCGCTGTTACGAAGCGACCAATAGGAAGTTCGCTCAGAGGAGCCTGGTCTGGCTCGAAGCTTAACATAGGAGTCCTATGAGGTGATTCATGTAATCGTTTCAATACATTACATGTGGTCTGTTTCAAACCATTCGGCAGTGCCCACTAGAAGCCCCCTAACACTGCTGGTTTCTCACTGCAGGCATTTCTCAATGGCAAGGCCTCTGTGTGCTTACAGCAGAATCTGGTCTTTGGCTGTTCCTCACAATCCAGAGAGCTTTGCTAGCTCTGTTGCGCGGCACCAATGGATAGTTTCTGCCTTCCATGGGAGAACTATTGCAAGATCAAGATTCAGTTACATTCCAACAGCTTGATTTATTTATTGTGTTTACACTTTGGATCTAAGGGACTGCTATTTGCCTAAATGGCAGAAAATAATTTGATATTCAGTTTCTCTCTGTACTGCTTGTGGGTTTTTTAAAAATGTAAAATAAACAAGAGCAAAACAGTCTTCACAGTAATTTAAAACAGTCCTTATCTAGTCCTCTGTGCCTTTGGGGATCTTGAGGAATGTCCATTCTGGTGGAAGAATAGTTCTAAACCCATTATGTGCATGAAGAGCTGAAAGACCTGGGCTTTTTTGTCTCTGTATTATGTGGAATGAAATTTGTGGTGAGTTGCTCTGTATGCGAATGCTGTACATATTATGATCTCCCCTATTTCAAACATGGATCACTGTCTTTTCCCACAGTCACCATCTTTGTTTCTATTGTTTGTTTTTCTTAACCACACACATGGTTTTGTGTGGTTGGCTACTGTACAGGATAAAACAGCAGTTTGCAAAGTGTGCTCTGGGGAATTCTGTGATTCCTTGAAATCTTATCTGTTACTCAACTGGATGAAAAGATTGTAGTAGCAGACCAGCTTCCAAGGTGACTGCATCACAGTGGAAACTATTAGCTATCTTTGCTTGCAACATGGAACTGTTGGAAAGCATTGGACTCATTCTAGAGCATACTCTAAGTTCATATAAGTCAGTGGTAAAACATAAGGGAACTGGCTAGTACTCCACCTAAACTGAGGCCTGTCTTGTCATTATGGCAGATGGGGCTGCCAAAGAAAACAGCAATCCCCTCTCCTTCCTCCCTTGGGATGCTAAATGTGTGATGTGATAGTATCACACTGCAAAGTTCCCTGCCCGTTATCTGCTTCATTAGATGCTGAGGAGGGGAGGGGCTCACATGTGGCATGCCATGTCACACAACCTGGATATAGCTAGATGTTATGGAGGAATGAGAAAATTAGACCTGAGGATGCTGTTTTCTGTGATAGCCCTGCAGCTGCTGTAAAGGGCAGTTGCTATAAAATATAGTTGGGAACCCTGCACGAAAGAGTGCCCTTAGGATTTCTCAGCAGACAGAATTAGGTGAAAAGGGTTCCCTGAGGTTATGAGTTGGCAACTAATGGATGAAAGATAAATAGAAAAAAGTCAGATTACCACAAGAAAGTATGGAAAGAGAGGCTACCAAGTTATGTTTTCTAAACCAAGTAGTTTACAGCCAGGATAGCATTATTTAGGAAAGTCCTTGTGATGTGAAAGAAGTGTCTAGAAGAACATTAAAAGAACATGGATCAAAAATACACTTGCTTAGAAGTAAATTCAGAGGGAATTGCTTGCAGGTAGATTCGTTTAGCATGTTCATGCATCTGTAGTGTCAACACTGCTTCTAAATTACAGCCTGTTCATGCACCCCAGTAGATTCTGCGGAATAAGACATGCCCCAGTAAGAAAGAGGATTAGGTGAATGATCAGATTGTTTTATCATTCCCAGTGCAATTGTCTCTGCCTGTTTCCTTTCCCTCTTGCTAAACTGCATGTTTTTCTAAGCAGAATGATTAAATCGTATTTCAGAGCCAGAAGATTCTGCCACCTGCACTGACAAGCACAATACCATTCAGTTAGAGCAGAAACCATCATCTTCTTCTCTATCTTCAGTTTCTCAGGTGGGTGGCAAATTGAGGGTCGGCTTTGCTGTGGAGCACTTGTGAAATGTGCTCTGTGTGGTTAATTATGTATAATCACACTACTGTATCAAGGAGCCCTTCAAAAGAGACTCATGTCCTTGTCCTCAGGGCATTCAGTCTCCTCATAGGAAGTACTCTGCTTGGGTTACCTGAAAACTTAAATACAGGTACGAGCTATTGTCAATTCCCTTTTTGTACAGTTAGTTGTCTTTGTTAGAGAAACCTGTCATCCAGAAGAGTTTAAAGCATCTTTGAAGTATCTTTTCCCATAAGTTGGCTGCCTCACCAGCTACGAGAAGGAGCGTCACTGTTCACAAAGAGGTCTTCAGTGGTCAGCCAGCTCCTCATAAATGCCTGAAAATTTATATACTAAGTTAATGAAAAGCTTTCTATGAGCTTTTTTTGGGTGCAGATGTTATATCACTTTGCTGGGTCATGTCAGAGGCTTGGTTCACAGGACCTGGTCCATGTATTTAGGGGGAGTTCAGCCCCCAACCTCAGTCTTCCGGATGCAGATCAGATTGGGCCAGGCGGCTGAAAGTAGGCAGCTCTGCAGGCACACAGAACAAGGGTGCTGGCCTCAGGTTCTGGGCTTGAGCCCCCATGGCATCTGACAGGGAAATCTGTCAGGGAACTCCGGAGGCAAGGCTTTAGACATTTTTTTCCTGATGTTCTGTGTGTTTATCATGGACTCAGATCTAACTAGAATCTCAAACTGGTCCTTGGATTGTGGTGACATCTTCAGATATTCCAGCATGTAAATCTAGAATGTGTCCATTCTTTTGCCAAAAACATACTTAATATGATTAGATAAACTCCTGTTTCATCAGCACCTAAACATCAAAAGAAGAAGAGGAGATTGGATTTATACCCTGCCCTTCACTTGGAGTCTCAGAGCGGCTTACAAACTCATTTCCCTTCCCTTCCCCTCCCCACAACACACACCCTGTGAAGTAGGTGGGACTGAGAGAGCTCTTTCCAGAACTGTCCTTGAGAGAACAGCTCTGACCGAACTATGGCTTGCCCAAGGTCATCCAGCAGATGCAAGTGGAGGAGTGGGGAATCAAACCCAGTTCTCTCAGATTAGAGTCCGCACACTTAACCACTACACCAAACTGGCTCTCTCAGCGCTCCAGTTCAACATTATCTACTTCGTAATTATTCTTCTTCGGCTGTGATCATACACACAATTGGACCTGACATAGGCGCGAATGTTGGGCAGATTTAAAGGGAGCGATCAGACAGCAACATCTGGGAAATGTCTGGCAGCCATCGGCAACCTGTTCTGCTCTGTTGCAGAAGTGGAGTTAAAAGACACCGGAGAAAATCCGGTAGTAAACGGGTTGCAACAGGCCACGGACTGACTTTCCCCTGTCTGATTGTGCTCTCATGCCTCAGGCCATCCCGACTCCATGCCATTGTTTTTCTCCCCCTTCTCAGTATGCGCATTATCACAAATTCCATAGGGAGCCCTCAGTGTGGAGGTGCAATTCATCGATTCCTCATTTAAGCGCATGGGAAACAAGTGGCAAAAAATCCAACAACAACGCTGCTTCTGATCACACACTGACGGGCTGTGCCCGCAGCTTCAAAGGGAGGTGTGATCTCGCAGCTGCGGGTCAAATTCCTGCAGAGGAAATAGCCTCACTCCCCCCCTGCTTTATCTGGCACATGTGACCACAATCACCTTCGCCTCCTCCTCCTCCTCCTCTCCCCCCCCACAACCAGGATTTTCAGAGGTGTACAGACAGTTTTTTAAAGTTGCATGTCAGTTATGTGTTTGCTGTGAGAAGCAGCAGAGGAATGCTGGTTGACATGCAAGATTTGTGTTTGCTGTGTGAATTACTGAGCTGTCCTTAAGCCTGGAAATTGCTCCTCCATGTTGTGACATGCCAGTCCAGAATTCAGGTCTTCAACAGGCAGCTGTTTGTCTTTTGTGAGTGATGGTTTCTCTACTGCTTATAAACTCTTCTGCATTGACATCAATGTCTTGTACTGATCCAAGTAGCACAAGACAGCAGAGTTATCTGAGTTGTGTTGGAAGTTGAAAAAGAAGGTTATTGGTTTGCCGCTGTGCTGTGGAACTGCTGTAGTCAGCTGAGGTGGTTCTGTGAGGTTTCCATGGTGAACACTGAGCCGGAGGTAGTGACTACATCACTGAAGCAAAGGTTATCACAATATTGTCTTCTCAGTTATTGTCACTGCAGAAAAAGCTACTAGGATGGGAGCAATGGACAAATTGCTTCAGTAGTGCCATAGTATTGCCCCAATGTGATGGTGGTCAGTCAAAGGATTGGGAGCAGTATGGGCTAGTGTATCGTTACCAGGAAAAGTCTACTTGAAATCACTGCTGAAATGGCTCAGAATCCGTTTTTGGAATCACCTTTTAGTCTTCCTGAAGGATGTGGAAGATAAGATTTAATCTTTTGATTTCTAGTTAGGAATCCATTTTATGGGTGAAAGCAACTGTTATATTAAAAATGCAAAATTGCTCTTGGTGATGACAGGTGCCTGCTAATCAGCACGGTCCACAGCTGGCTCCTGTAGGCAGAACCAGTTTCCCCCCAGAGCGTGATCCTGGAGCGGTGAGGCACACAGAACAGAATGAAGTGAACAAGCACCCATCATGGCCCTACTGCTTTAAAAACTAGTGCCTCCATCTTCGCCCCATCATTATTACTTCTGAAGATGTTAAGAGCACTTTTTTTCTAATAGCATTTTTGGGAAATTGAGCCAATTCGCTGGTACATTATTCAGTACTCCATTGCTAATTTTCTTCAGCTGCTTTGGGGTTATAGTGCCCTAGTTAATAGGGGGTTTAGTTCTTACAGCTCATCTCAAAGTGTTCCCCCCTCCCTTTTGGGGGGTAAAGTTGTTACATTGAGCTTTAAGGAGATTGGATTATTCTATATGCATTTCTTTTTTTCTTTTGGATATGTCCTAAGAGACTCTGTGACAAGGGGACAGGAACAGATAAATTATTACCACTTCCCACAAGTAGTGAGGAAGGTAAGAAGAGATTTTATAAGGATTTTCTTTTTAAATTATCCTCTGTGTTCTCCTTGTAACTGATACATTGGATGCTCTCCAAGCTGTTAACCTGTGACAGCATCAGATCAAATTCCTTTCCAGTTATCAGCCTCCAATAATCCATTAAACAAAGGAAAACATGTTTCCTGTAGCAGGCCAGGCCAAGGGACCATTTTCCCAGCTGAAGTCTCTATCTAGGTTTGCTCAGCTGAATAGGAACACTTCTCTCACTTCCATAGGAAGGAGGACAGGTTCTTTCCTTATTAGAGCTTACTTTCTTTATATTGAGTGTTGCAGAACATGCCTGCTCTGGTCTGCAGGCCCCGTTTTGCCTTGCCCTCCCTGGGGTTCCCCGCTCCCCTGGAGGGGCTTTTCCTTTCTCTCTCCCAGTAGCTGCCACCCCCCCCCATCAATATAGGGGTTTCGTGCTGAGAGTACTCCCAGTTCCCCTTCAAAGCTCAGAGGCCTTGCCTCGGTATCTCCTGCTAGCCCAGTTCCTGGCTACCATGGGGACAGATTAATGCCTGGTCTATTCCATGCATAATCTTGTAAACCTCGATCATGTTACCCCTCAGTCGTCGTTTCTCCAAGCTAAAGAGCCCTAATCGCTTTAACCTTTCCTCATAGGGAAAGTGTTCCAACCCTTTTATCATTCTAGTTGCCCTTTTCTGTACTTTTTCCAGTGCTATAATGTCCTTTTTGAGGTGTGGTGACCAGAACTGTACACAGTATTCCAAATGAGGTCGCACCATCGATTTGTGGCACTGTAATTTCATGTTTGCCTGTATAGCCTGAAATGATATCACTACATCATGGAATGCTCTAGAATTCCCCTGGAAAAAACAGAGTTTTGGGGAAATCCTAGATCATCCTGTAACACAGTGATATCAGTTCCAATTAGGTGGACAGAAGTGATATCACAGCATTGTGGAATGCCATTTGGGTAAGTCTCTCCCCGCTGTCTGCTGGGTGTTGTTAATGCAGTCACTCCCTTCTATAGGGGAAGCCCCCACATGAACAGTGCTCTGGGTTCTTCGGGTTGCCAGAATCATTGGGGTAGCAGAGACTGTGGAAACTGGCCTTATGTAATGCTGTAATGGCATGTGAAGTGGCATCACAGCGTCAGATATGCTGTAGGAATTCTCCAGATCTCAATGGCAAAAATCATAGAGATTAGGGACATTCCTAGAGCATAGCACAATGTTGTGATGTCACTTCTGGGCAAACAGCTGGAAGTGACATCACAGCATCATGGGATGCCAGTACCCTCCATTTTTGCTCTTGCTGGGAGCGGGGGAGACGTTACTTTCCATGGCAGGCAACCTGGCAGCTCTAGGCAGAGATAGCAGCTCTAGGCAGAGATAGCAGGCATGTGAAGTGAAGTGAAGAGGCAGCTCACAAGCTAGGAAGTGGCAGGCTTTGTTGCCCATGCTCCTTCAGCTGAATCTGATCACTGCTCTGTTGTATGTAGTTCCTTGCAGGATCAGGTCTCAATCAGGCCCTAGCTGCATGAAGGCTTATTTCCCTTTCAGGATATTTAAACATAGGCAGATCCAGGGGTGTGTACTGAGGGGGCAGTGGGGCTAGAGTTCCCAAGTATTTACCGTGATCTGGCGGGGGAAACATGCTCCCCGGCTGGACCATTCCTCCCTGTAACGCACCATGCTGTCGCCAGGAAGTGATGCTGGGCGACGCTCTGGCAATGGGACTGAAAACTTGATGGTACCATCAAGTTTCCAGCCCGATTGCCAGAGCGTTGCCCGGCGTCACTTCCTGGCGACAGCATGGTGCAGCGCGTCTGTTGTCCCCACAGGAATGATCCTGCGAGGACATCTATGTCCCCCACTGAATCACGGTAAGTACTTGGGAAGCCTGAGTGGGGCTGAAGCCCCCTGATTCCCTAGAGGGGGAGCAGTGCTCCTGTGCTACCAGGTAGCATCATGAAACTGCTTAGGTTTAAACTGTGCAGACTCCTCCTGTCCATTTGTAAAGAGGTTGCCAATTCCACTTTCTTTCTCTGGGACTTTGGGACATTTGCTTGTCACATAGGAGCACCCCTCTATTGCCTTACTTTATTTTTTCCTTGGGATCTTTGGAAGTTCTTCCTAAAGCCCCTACTTTCAACCTGTGGATCATCAAAGAAGACAGTGTACTGGAAGTTATGGTGATTTTGGAATCCTGGGAGTTGCAGCTTTACAGAAAAAAAAGGAGGGAATAGGAGTATTTTTTTCTTTAGCTGTGTGTGTTTGGGGGGGGGGGGGGAGGCCTGTGGCTCACATGCCAGAAGTTAAGCTGATTCTGATATCCTCAAAATTGTACCGTTAGGAGGAAATGGAGGACATGAGAATATTTTTGTCTTTAGTCATGTGTGTTGGGGGGCAAGGGGAGCAGAGGCCTGTGGCTTAAATACTAGAAGTTAAGGTGATTTTGGTATCCTGACTAAGACGTGCAGCTTTAGAGAAAAAGAAATGGAAGATATGGGAATAGTCCTTTTTTTATGAAAAAAATATATTTTAACACTACATGAACAATATTTGATGGCATATGGTTTTTGGGAATATAAATAATTTCATATTTTAATAATTTAATATAGATTACTAAGTGTGGGCCTGGACCAGGTTCAGCCTCAGTCTCCACCCCCCCAACCCCCAGGAAATTGAGAAGTTTATGCCCATGGGCAGATCAGAGGGCCTTGTTGGTTCAACTTATTCATCGGTGACAATGTGTCTCTGTTAAATCTACGAACTTGTACCTAGGAAGTTCAGTGCTCCTTGAAGGGCAGACCTAGCCTCCAGCTACTGGATAGATCCCTGCTCTGGGGGAGACCTCAGCCACCTCTAGGACCCAGCTGCTAAGACAGAATAAGGACCTGAAGAATCTCCGCATTTCACTGGAGGGACTTTAAGGTTTGGGGAAATAAATTTGGGAACTATTAGACAATTTTTTTTAAATCATGTGCTCAGTCTCAAATTGCCAAAGAACCAATAGGCTCTCTTTCAAGCAGAAATAAATCTAGTTTATGAATCTTTAAATAGATCACCAATCTCAGTGTAATAGTCATTAGACCGATATGTTCCCAGTCATCTTCCAGCCACAGCTTTTTTAATAGTAGGTTGAGCTATGAGGATACGATACAGCTTAATTTATTAGGTGTAATTGAAGATCCTGCCATTGATTCTTGTGACAAACGCATTAAGCTTAATTAAGGTTTTGAAACCCACAATACAGCATCAATTTCCTCCTTATCTTCTGCTTCTTCTACTTATATTTCCTCCTTCTACTTCTTTAATGGTATGGCACACCACTAAATATGTATCATGACACTGAGTTTAATGGTCTAGCTTAAGCTTCATGCAATGATTTCACCAGGCATCTTGCTACCACTTATAATAAACAAGGCACAACAAATCAAGGAAGCAGAAGGCAACAGGATGAGTAAAAAATCCGTATCTCTAAGTATATGGTGGAAAACTTCTTATTCTTTCCTCAGATTTTTCCATTGTCTGTTTTTTCCTCTTTGGATTCTGAAGAGCGGATGAAGAGGATTTTATATGTCTGGATGAAAATGACATGATTTGAAAACACTTCACTGATAATTTAATGGTACAGATGTGCTGTATTAAAAGAAGACAACGGACTCTGTGCTGATATGAGCCAAGTTTCCTTCCTGCTTCACAATTCACCATTGTTGGAACAGTTGTCAGTATTGCCCTTCCTGCATGTTTCCAGAGGGCTGTTCACATTTTCTAATTTGTTTAAAGCATCATGTGTAGGTTTATCCATTTACACATGCATCCCCCCTTTTAATGAATCATTTAAAAACACAGCTGCAAAAGTGCTGTACTGTACCTCATGGGGTCGTTGTGAGAATAAAATGGGGAAAGGAATTTTACCTGCTAACCTGCAGTAAAAAATGGGATAAAAATCAAACCAAATATATTCCACTTGTACTTTGCTAACTGTGGGAAGACAGATGGCAGTTTTGGGCATAAAGAAGTTTAATTGTCTACTCAGAATCCTACTCCATTCTGCTCAACGGGGCTTACTCCCAGGAAAGTGTTCTTGGGATTGCACTGTAGATAACTTCAGTTCACTTTGGTTGATCAAAAAGAACTTTGGCATCCTGTTCTGCAGAGCTGATACTGAGATCTCAATTCATTCCTGTGTAGCCAAGGATTTCATTTCATGTGGTGCAGGACACCTCACATAATCGAATTGTGTCTCACATTATGACTTTGAGAATCTGAACCTGGAACTGTGGGGTTGCCCTCTGGCTTTTGTAGTTTGAAATATTTTCATTTGAATCCATGCTGTGTCCTGGATAGAAGTGGAATAACTGGGAGATGACAGGGCATGATGGTTTTTCACTAGTACCTCAATAAAGTAATATTGGGGAGTCAGAGATTACCTCCAGAGTCTTGTATCTTGGGGCAGAAAAGCTGTCAGGAGTCCTATTTCAGCTTTCCAAAAACTGTTTTCTTTTAAGATGTTATCAGTTTTCTACAATGATTAGAAACTGTTTTAGAAAGAGTCATGTCCCAAGATGAATTTCTCAGCTAAAAGTGAGAATTTGGGGGGAGAGGAATGGCAGAGTAACTTGCACTTTGCTGTAGAGTATTTTGTGGCAAACAGTGTTGCAAATGAAGTTCAATGTATGATAATGTAAGTTAATGCAAATTGAAACAAAAAATCTCGACTTCCAGTATATGTTAATAGAGTGTGAACTTGCTGAGCCTGAGAGGGATAAAGATCTTGGGAACATAGTGGATTGCTTAATAAAAGTGTCAACTCAGTGTGCTGCAGCAGTGAAAAGGGGAAAACTCCGTGTTGGGGATTATTAGGAAAGGTACTGAAAGTAAAACAGCCAATATTGTAATGCCCCTGTATATATCTGTGGTGCAGTCTCACTTGGAATACTGTGTGCAGTTCTGGTCACCGTATCTCAAAAAAGACATTGCAGAGCTGGACAAAGTACAGAAGTAGGTGACCAAGATGATTAAGGGGTTGGAGCTCCTTTCCTATGAGGAAAGGTTGAGGAATCTGGGGGACATGATAGAGGTGTAAAAATATGCACAGGATAGAGAGAGTGCACAGAGAGAACTTTTTCTTCTTTTCCCAAAATACTAGAACTCGAGGTAATCCAGTGAGGTTGATGGGCAGTATATTCAAGACAGAAATACTTTTTCACTTCACAAGTGATTAAAATGTGGAATTTGCTGCCAGAGGATGTAGTAATGGCCACAGGCATAGACAGCTTTAAAAGGGGATCAGGCAGATTCATGGAGGACAGATCTATCAGTGGTTATTAGCTGTGGAGATTGAAGGGAACGTCCATATTCAATGGCAGTAAACCTCTGGATACCAGTGCCAGGAAGTAACATCAGGGGAAAGCTTTGGCCTCTGAGCCTTGTTGTTGGCCTTCCCAAGTAACAGGTTGACCACTGTGGGAGAGAGGATGCTAGACTACATGGACCACTGGTCTGACAGCAGAGCTCTTCTTATGTCCTTAATGCTGAGTGGAAGTCTTGTGGGCTGGCATGCTCATCTGAAAAAGAATGATAAAGGTGTGAGGGGCCATGGGCTGGACTTTGATGAACGTCCGCAGAGACAAGGAAGAGACTCCTTATACAAAAAAGGATGAGAAAGACACTGTTTTGAAGAGTTATATATTGAAAGTACACTGCTATTAAAACTCACTAAAAGTATGCTGAGTATGATCAATGGATTTTAAAGCAATAGAAAGAAACATCAAGGATACGAGAAGACCAGAGAGGCACTGTGAATTGACCAAACAGAGGTCAGACTCAGGAGGGACCTGGATACAGGTTGCTTCTGTTGAGTGAAAATGTTGGAAGCCATTCTGCAAGAAATCCAGGACAAAATGAAGGAGAGAGAAAAAATAATTGATTTTAGACCATGTTGAGCCATTCTATAAAAAGAAGAGCAGTAGACTTCAGTTAAACACAAAGGTCAAAAATTCTCTCACAAGGTTGTCTCTTTTTCATGCTAATATTTCTTGTATCTGTTGTTTGTCGCTACTCTAGATGGAAAGAGCCAGAGCAGCTCATCATTCTTCACACTCTGGGATGATTATTCCATAGTCTAAAGAAACTCAGTATACCAGAATAAAGTTCCCTGTTTCGCTCAGTTTCTCATTATTGGTGAACAATGTGCAGGTTCTAAAGAGTGCATTATTGTCCAGCTTGTGGGAAAACAGGGCTTATAAGCACTTGTTTCTGCTCACAAGGAAGTCCAAAAGTTATGCAGCTGTCCCAGGTAGCCTGCCCAGTGAGGTTTAATTTTCTCCATTCTCTACTTTTTCAGCTGGCCAATTTTCTTTTAGGATTCCTGCTTGAGGATTAATGCTCTGGCACCCTATGTTGCTTTACAATTAAAGGCCCAACTCTATGTTTTATCACCCTTTCCCTTCACACTTGTTACCTAGGGGAACTTAATATGTTTAGTAGGACCCTTTTGGGGAACAGGGTTAACTGCTGCTTCTTGGTACATGGGGGCTGAAGAGGGGCTTTAACATGGATCACAGAGATCAGAGTAGCTGTATTGAAAATGTGAAGAAGCTTAATAAGAGAATAGAAAATCACACACTGTCTATGTAAAGACAACAGACCGAGCAAGGATAAACAGAAATGTGAATAAAACATAATCCTCTAAACCCTTACTCAAGATGTCTCCAGTGTTGTGCCTTTGGGTGCTATGGCACATGCCAACACCTCTTCTGGTGCCTGCCAAGTGTTTTTAGGAAGTGGGCGGGGGCAGGTAGGGCTTCTGCCCAGCAGAGCTTCTGATTGACAATTGGAGATTTCATTGGTTGTGCAGATTTTTTTTAAATGTTGCTTTGGCAGCAGCTGCCACCACAGCACTGTGTTACTGAAGTTTAGCTGTGCCAGTCATCTTGTGGCTGGCTCTACCTCCTGTAGCAGCCATTTTATGGCAGCCATTTTGCTGCTGCACCCACCATACTATGTCAGAATTCCAAATGTATTCAAAGGCTCAAAAAGGCCGTGGACCCAGGCTCTAAATCTATACATAGCCCTATAGATGGTAATTAGTGATAGACATTCTACCATCTGTTACTTTGGTTTCAGTATCTAGAGGTCATCCCCTGTTGAGATCAAGTTAATTTGGAGTCCAAATGTAAGAATGGCTAACAGCCAGAGACACTAAGAGAGTTAAAAGTGCTTTCTCAATGTACTCAGGGGTTTTATTACCTGCCCTTCTCCCCCCATTTTTACAGACTGCCTTTCTCTTCCTGTCTCCAGAAAAGTCTTCTGTATACTTTTGCCCCCTGCAGCTCTGTAGCTTATATGCGCCTATGACTTCAGGTGGGACACTGGCTGCCTATTGTCATTCGGGCTAGGCTCATTGTGATAGGCCATTTCTACAGCTGGTGGGACTCGCACAGCCTCACAGATTTTGGGGAACTAGGTTTGTTTTAAACTATAAACCTTCCCCTCAGGTACCAGGTGTTCTTCTGGTCGCAAGTATATAGGAATTGGTTTGATGCCGTAAGATAAGTTTTGTGGTGTGCAAGAAGAATACGGAGATTGCTGAGGTAGGAATCCATATATCTATTTCTCAGGTGTGGTTTCCATCTGCAGATACCTATATCCATGGATCAGTGCCACACTTACCAAAAACAGATTTTTATGCAAAGTTGGGTAATCCCCAAGTTTGCAGACAAGTCTGAAATCTTAAAAAAAAAACAACACTGGAGGGGGGGTTAATTTCCCCAAAAGTAAAATAGCGTTCTCTGCAAAAGTGCAGAGAATGTTCATTTCTACTCTGTGTATGGTGGTTGGTTACTGGGGTCAATTCCAGTAGCCATGACAGGCCCTGCATCATCTGTGATAGAGCCCGGGACTAGGGGTGTGCAAGGGAAAAAAATTATTATTTTTTTAAATTCGGGTATAAAAGAGCTGAATTTATTCAACATTCCCAAATATTCCTGAATACCAGTATCGGCACCGTATTCAGATTCAGGCAATATTTGGTAATACCGAATATATTTGGCTCCCTTATACCCTATGGGGCCATTATAGTCAATGGCAAATCTCTTAGGGTATATTCAGTGGGCTGGGGGGGAGGGTTTGAGCTAGAGGCCCCAAATTTGCAATGTAGCTGCTGGAGCCTCTCCCCAAAAAGAACCCCCAAGTTTCAAAAAGATTGGAACAGGGGGTCCAATTCTATGGGCACCCAAAGAGGGTGCCTCCATGTTCCATCATTTCCAAAAAGGGAAAAATAACAAGGCAATACAAGCCCAGTAGAATGTCCCAGAGAATCGCTGAAGTTGAAAATGAAGTGTGTGGGAGGCATGTTTGCAAGGCCAGGAGCAGGACCAGTACAATGTGCACTACTGAATAGATGCTCTGATTTGGTATTCAGCTTAATAAATACCCTTAAAATGCTGAAAAGGCATTATTTGGGTATTTATTCAGTTCGGTAAATACTGAATTCACAGCCCTACCCGGGACCCACAGTGACTGCCTTGAAGCCCAGGAGCCACAGCAGGCCTGGCGGCAACTGTGGGAGCACCCAGGAACCAGGGAAGGTCCAGCAAGAAACTGGAGGGGGATGAGATCACACCACCACCACGAGTCTCACAGACCCATACTTACTATATATAAATAACCAAGAAGATTTATTTATTTGCAGGTTGGTTTCAAGGAACAGATCAGCAACACATGTCTCCAGATTGTCAGAGGAGAAACTTGGCTGAGGCACATAAATTTAAGCTAGTTATGGCTTGAGAGTGTGAGTTGAATTTTCTTTAATGATTTCAGGCACAAACATACTTTTACTGACTAGCCACTCGTTTGGATCCTCTCTCACACACAGGATTCCACCCACACCAGCCCTTTTTGAAGAGTCAGACTAAACAGTACAAGGTCTGCTCAGTAACAGAGGAAGGCCTAATAGTTGGATCTTCGTTGTGGTCTCAGTGCATCACACCTGTGATAAATAGGGCACCTGTGCCGGCTCCAACTGGTAAACTTACAAGGTTAGCAAGGGTTTTCGCTCCCCTCCCCTGTGCCATGTGCGGGAACTCCCACCATGCATGCCCATAGGGGAAGGGCACAAACATCCTGCCAATTCTCTTCTGACTGCCGCACAAATTGGATGATCTTTTGATCCAGTTGGTAAACTTATCTTGTACGACTCTTTGACTCCTTGTGGACCTACAGGTTTTTGCTCAGCCTCTTCTTCCATCTCATCTCTTCTTCTCTCTTTTGACTATTTACCAACAAAGGTCTTTTCTCCAAACTGCTCTCCAACCACCACCTCTTCCCCGCTCCCCTCCTCCAAGCAGTCTATGGAAAAGCTGTGGGGACTTTTGAAGAGGTGCACCCAGTGTGGGAGGAAGCTCGCCTCCCTGGGCGGTCATTCCTTGTGCTTATTCTGCCTTGGAGAAACACACTGGCCAGAATCCTGTGCCCACCATGCCAAATTCTCCAAACAGACTAGGAAAATCCCAGCGGTGCGACTTCGGGTAGCACTCTTGGAATCCACCTTGACTCCCACTAAAATGACAACGACCTCTGTTCCACAGGAGAATGCCAATTTGGCAACGATGTTAATGGGGCACTCTCTGCCCTTGGGCCAGGCTTTACAAGCCACAACTAAGGCCCTGTCTGATACTGGTCTTTCAGTACTGAAACAGTCCAGCTCGATATCGAAGTCAGCATCGTCTCCCCCTACCAAGAAACGCAGGGAAGACGAGCCATAAGACAGGCAAACATGAAGTCCCCAAAACAGACTCTCAACAAAAGTCTCAGAGCTGCTGTCATGGCTCGACGACTCAGAAGCATGCCGCTCCTGCAAGGCCTCTGACACCAAACCTGACACAGATCTCGACAATTCCACTGTTACAACTACTAACCTTCTCAAGAGGCCGGCCGAACTCCCTGGTGATGGTTCCCAATGTCCAATGACTCCACTTCTCGAAGGCAGATGCTGAGGAAATTGACTTGACTCAACGAAGCTCGCCTAGCTCATTCTGTTCCAGATCATTAAGTTGGGATAGTTCTTCATCACGATTGCTGGCCAGAGAAGAACCCCGACCTCATCTGTCCAACATCTAAATGGACACTCACCAAATCAGAGCCCGACACCGACAGTTGTCCCCCCTCTGCATCGAAGCTGCTCACTTCGCGACGAGATGCATACCCTGCTCCAGATGCCGAATGTACCTCCTCTCCTGCCTTGGGACCAGTGACAGCTCCAGTACCTCTACGGGGCTTTTCCTCTTCTATCCACTCTCCCTTGGCTCAACACAAAGGGACCCTCTGGTTGGGACCAATGCTCCATGCATTCCTATCCCAATCACTGTGCAAGCCTACACCACTACCATTGACCTCAACTGCCAAACCTTCGGAGTTGATGGTCTGACCCCAAAAGCAGCACAAAACTGCATGCAAAAGGACACCAGAAGGAACTGCTACGACCTCAATACTGGGCGCATCCCAACGATCAGCGTCTCTGATTCATGGCAATGGTCAGCTGTGGATCTCACAGGCTTCAGAAGGCTCCAATACTGATTAACTGGATAATGCAGCAGGCTGGAAGTCAGACAAGGATGACTCTGAACGCCAAGTCTCTCACACTGATCCCTTGCCCAACCTCACAGGTGTCCAATGATCTCCCCATCTCCCTGTCAGAAGACTTAAAATCCTGTCACCTGGTCAAGCATATGGCCCATACAGTTTGCCTGCCCATTGTCCCACCACAGCCAACGGTAACAGATTCGGTCTTTGATAAAGTCCAACTGGACACATCCACAGCCATAGCACTACCCATCACCAATGGTCATGCTACAAGCTGCTAAAGTGTCATGGGTCAAACCAGCGTTGACTCTGTCTCATCCCGGTGGCTTGTCAACATGTACAGAGTTCAGGAGACTGGAACTGAGTTTCTGTTCTGCCACCCCAAACCAAACTCTGTAGTGGTGACCTCCTCCTAAGAGCTAGGGGGTAAAAAACTAGACTCCTTTGGTTGAAAGTTCTACTCTGGTGGGGCACTTGGAATCAAGAACGCCAGCTACCTGGCATCCATGAGTTAGTACCAGTATTCTCTCTGGGAACAACCCTCTGAAGAACTCCTTGCTAACCACCCTGAAGGCAGATATACAGCTGCCAGGAAGCTACAAAAGGAAGGTATGCTCCTCACAAAGCAACAAATCAACTGATTGAAGCACATGCTCGATACTTCCTTCAAACCACTCACCCCTGCCATCGCCCTGAGAAGACACTCGTGGCTCTGAACAATGCCCCTCCAACTTGACACATGCTCTTACATAGAAGACCTTCTCTTCGATGGGGACGGCTTCTTTAACTCGACAACTGATGCAGTCCTCTAAGAAATGGACAAGAGCATCAAAGGCTCTCACAATCTGGGGGTCACTGCTCCTTCCTGCACCTACAAATCTAAATCCTAGTCAAGTTCCTGGCTGAAGAACCAGTACACCAGTCACCTGACCAGCTGTGGAGAAGCCAACAACCTTAGGCTCCTCACAGATCATTCTAAGCCTAAATTCTCAAACACTCAACAATCTGTTCACTCCAAGGCTTCCAGACCTTCTAAACAAGATTTTTGACTTACGCATCTCTACCCTACCAGAACCAGTGACCACCACTCAACCACCTCACACCTCGCTCACCCACCTCCACCTCTTCCTTAAGGCCTGGAGGTGGATCACCTCAGATAATTGGGTGCTATCTGTCAGCTCTATGGTCTAGATGACAGAATTTACTCAGACGCCCCCCATGTCAGTATTCGTTGCCACTCCTCCATCCGACACCTTGCAGGAGGAGGTATTTAGGTAAAACAGGCCATAGAGAGAGTACCACCATAGAAAGAGTACCACCAATACTTTACTGTCCCCAAGAAGGATGGTGGTCTCAGACCAATAATGGATCTCAGGGCACTGAATGAATTCATAACCTATCGTAAGTTTAGAATGACATCACTCCAGAGCATTCTGCCACTCCTCAAGGAAGGGGTTTGGATGGCTACAATAGATTTACAGGATGCCTATTTTCACCTGAATATCAGACCACACCACAAGCAATACCTACGATTCACAGTGGGAGGGGGAGCATTACTAATACAAGATGCTCCCATTTGGGATTTCCACCGCACCGAGAGTATTCACTAAAACCATGGCAGTTTATCTTCACCTCCAGGGAACTGTCATTTTTCCTTAAAAAGACAACTGGCTCCCGGTGGTGGACTTTGAGAAATGGGACATCGAAAAGATCCTAACATTGTTACAGACCCTAGGATGTTGTGTCAACCACAAGAAGTCCAACCTTACCCCCTCCAGATAGGTCCAATTCATAGGGGCCCTGCTCAAATCCACAGCCTGCAGAGCATTTTTACCTCCGCAGAGGACATATGTGATCATTACCCTGATCCAACAAATGAAATTCTAGCAGGACACACCAGCACTCTCTATCCAGTGCCTGCTGGGCCTCATGGCAGCCTCTTTAATGGTGTGCTCATTTTTGCAAAATTTATCATGAGGACCCTCCAATTATGTTTCCTCAGGAATTTCAAGCCCTCTCAGCATGTTGTTGGTGGGAACACTCGCCTAATCTCATGGTGGGGGCTCCCTTCTGACCACCTTCCACGATGAAGACCCTAACCACAGACACCTCCCTCTGGAGTTGGGGTGCCCACCTGAAGCATCTATTTGTACACCACCAGAGCCACCACATAAACTATCTGGAACTTTTGGCGATCACGTTTGTGCTGCAGTCCTTCCAACCCCTGGTCCAGGGGAAAGTGGTGTCAGTGCTTACAGAAAACATCACCACCCTCAACTACATTATTCGCCAAGGAGGCACGATGTCCAGGAGACTCTGCAGACTAGAGATGGACTTACGGACCTGGTGCATAGCACAAGGAACCTTCCTCATTGCCATTCATCTCCCGAGAGTGCAGAACATCCAGGCACACCTCCTCAGCAGGGGAGGAGTCTTTCTGTATGAATGGGAGATCACCTCAAACTACCTGCGACCCATATTTGAGAAATGGGGTCAGCCTTTCATACACTTATTTGCCATGAGATCGAACCAAAAATATCCGGACTTTTGTTGCGGAGGCAGCACATGCCCATTGTCCCTTGGAGATGGTCTGCTCTACTCAAGATCACACAAGTTCCTGTTCCCTCCACTGCCTCTCATTACCAGAGTTGTCAACAAACTGATGAGGGAACAGCCGAATTGCATATTGATCACTTTCCAGTAGCATGGTTCCCCATAGCACTCTAGCTATCTCGAGGGGTAATCCACCACTTCCCGGCTGCCACAGACCTTCTCCTCACACAAGAGGGTCGTGCTCTATATCACGATGTTCCACACTCAAATCTGACAGTCTGGAGGATCACCTTGGATCCTTCCCTGATGCTCAGTAGCAGAAAGCTTTCCACCACTTGTATGCGTACAAGTGACTGAGATTCCTGAACTATATAAAAGGTGAAATGATGGCCCTGGAGACAGCCGGACTCCCCACGATATTTGCATACCTACTCTCACTTGTCAATGCAGGTCTGAGCCACTTTTCTGTGAGTTTACCTCACAGCCATATCGGCACATCACCAAAGAATTGATGGCTACTCCGCTTTTGCCCATCCAGACACCAAACGACTGATGTGCATGCATTCTCCAGTTAAACACCTTGCCTTTGGTTCTTCATAAGCTAACAGGGAAACCATTCGAACCGATGGCAACATGCAACCCTCAGCTTCTAGCATGGAAAACAGCCTTCCTGGTTGCTATCACATCAGCTAGATGTGTGGGTGAACTTTTGGCACTCAGGCATGACTCCCCATACTTGCGCTTCCATAAGGAAGGGGTCTCGTTAGCACCAGATGTCATTTTTTAACCTAAGGTGGTGTCAGAATTCCATCTTTGTGGAGACATCACGCTCCCTGCCTTTTTTCCAGACCTAAAAATGACACGGAGAGTCTATTTCGCTCCATGGATGTCAAGAGGGCCCTACTGTTTTATCTCAATAGAACAAAAGCAGTTCGTAAGGACCCCCAGCTCTTTATCTCTTATACTGAGCACGGGAAAGGCTGTAAGACCTCAACACAAAGGCTGTCCAAATGGATTGTTGAGACAATCAAACTGTACTACCTACTTGCCAAGTGCCTGCTAGCAGTACCCATCAGGGCACGCTCCACGAGGGCAATGGTTATGTCCACTGCTTTTCTTAGGGGGATTCCTCTACAGGATATTTGTAAAGCAGCCCCGTGAGTGACACCGAATACCTTCATGAAGCTCTATGCCCTGGATGTTCGTGTGCAACAGTGGGTGACGGTGGGATGATCCAATCTCCAGTCTGCCTGCATCTGAGTAGCTGCCAGCACCCTCCTCCACGTAGGCCAGAGCTTGCTACTCTCCCACAGATGTGATGCACAGAGACCATGATGAAGATAAACAGGTTGCTTACTTGTAACTGGTGATCTTCAAGTGGTCCTTTGTGCATTTACATCACCCACCCAGCCTTCCCCTCTGCTGGCAGCCATCTGAATGTGGATCATGGGGGTTGCACAGTGGTCAGAAGGAACTGGTGGGTTGTCTGCACCCCATCCCTGTGAGCATGCATGGTGGGAGTTCCCGCACATGGCACAGGGGAAGGGCATGGAAATCTTTGCTGAGCTTGTAAGTTTACCGTTCGGAGCCAGCATAGCCACCCAATTCCCACAGATGACCACTCAAAGATCACCAGTTACAGGTAAGCAGCCTGTTTGTACTCCATTCTTTCACAGAGGAAGAGCTAAACCACTCTGCACACTACCAGGCAGAGGTACCCTTCAAACTGTCTGCCCTTTTACTGAGGCAGACTCAGACCATGACTGCACTCTCTCTGAGGTGGACCTGAACTGAACTCCTGCTGTGCTTCCCTCTGACATCCCATCCCTCTTCTGAAATGTGATTGGATGCTGAGCAGCACTCCCATAGGCTCAGCTGAGTGGCTGTTTTTCCTTGGGGGGGGGGCAGGACAGCCTCCTGCCCATCACAGTCATCTACATTTCTTTGGCACTGAATGGCTTTGTGGTTGGGAGGTAACTCGTCCCCATTCCTCCTGTACTTTGCCTCCTTCCAGCCAGCAGAAGGTATTTTAAAAACTCTGAGCCTGTACAGATAGCAAACCCAGTTATTAACCCTTTGGGCTGTACACGTTGGCACTAATTATGAGGTGCAAGGCATTCCATCACACAGCTCCTTTTTCTAAGAGTACAGGGTAGCATACATAGTTCTTCATCCATTTTATTCTCACAATGACCCCCATGTGATAGGTTAAACTCTGTGTGTGTGTGTGAGAGAGAGAGAGCGCACACACATTTCACAGCTGACTGGGGCATCAACCTTGGTTGCTTAGATCCTTATCTGACACTTTGATTGATCATCTGGTGATTGGGCTGGGTTGTCACCAATATGCAGATGATACTCAGCTCTGTCTTCTGTTTCTAGCAGATCCCAGGGAGTCTGTGCCTAGGGGGAGTTTTGGGATGGATGAGGGATGATGAACTGCACACATTGCTGCAGCAATCTTAAAGTAAAGGTAAAGGTTTCCCTTGCTAGAAAACCAGTTGAATCTGACTCTAGAGGGTGGTGCTCATCTCCATCTCCAAGCCAAAGAGCCAGCGCTGTCTGACAACATCTCCGTGGTCATGTGGCCAGCATGACTAGACGCCAAGGCGCACGGAATGCTGTTGCCTTCCCACCGAAGCGGTACCTATTTATCTACTTGCAACAATCTTGCAGTCCTCCAAATCTCTGTGGTAAAGCCATAGGGATTTGGGAGTTTGCTAGTGTGTTGCGGCAATTCTTATGTAACTGCAAGTATTGTGGCATTGTGCAGTGCTGTGTAATGCCTAACTCTGCCCTCAAACCTCCCTTGGTTGGCAACCGTAAGCAGAGATGCATTAAATGTATGTAGGATGGATACCTCTGTAACTACACAAACTAGGGTGGTCAGAAATGAAGCTGCGGGCTCTCCAGATTGGGAAATTAAAAAGGAGGTAGGGTTTGTTACCAACTGCTTGTAGAAAACATATGTTCTTTTTCTTTAATAAAGGCTTAAAGAGTTTTTAATTAGTAAGCGTTGTTATTTAGCTCTATGCCATGGAAAACTTTAACTGCCCATTTCCACACCTTAAGCCTCTATAAAAGGAACAGGGTATTTTTCTATAGGCCTGTTGGAATGGCCAAAGGAAGAAGAAGGTGGCAACTTCAGTCTTGGGAGACCTTCTAAATAAGGAAGAAAAGGATGGGGGGATGTTGCTGAACCGTGAGGAGGTGTGTTTGAAGGCAGTTAGGCAGGAGATTCAACAGTCTAAATTAGTTCTCACTGGACTGAGAAGCTTTTAGTGAGAAGTGCTAATATATGCACAGATCTTTCTATGGCTAATGTGCAAAATCCTTTTCTAGCTACATGCCCAGATTAATTGCTCAGAGGCCTTGATGAACAGTGTAATGACTAGGTGCTGGGCTGAGCTCAGTGTCTTTCTGGAGCTACTGTTGCTCTCGTTGAGTGTGTTGAAATTAAAGCGCATCCTGTGCCTTCTGCCAGGTCTTGATCTATTAAGATGCTAATGGCCAGAAACGCTGTTCCTTAGTCCCTTGTGAATAGCGGACAGAAGGTGGTCCCATGTCATCAAGATGGAGGAGGGAGAAAGGTCTAAATGGAAATCTGATGCCACCACGGGGCACTGCTTTTATAGGACAGACATGGAGAAGGTAGGCAAATTAAAGACAATTGGTAAATACATTGATGAGGAAATATGATGGGCTAAGAATGAAATTACCTTTTGAATTATTAATCATTGTTCAAATACCTAAGGGCTATATCACGGAGATATATTTATTATTAATAAGGGGGATAATTGCCCCTTATATTTAAAAATGGGAGAAGGATTTACAGATTAATATTAGTATGGAAGGATGGGGTTGGATCCCAGAAAATGTCAGCCCTAGATTGATTTCAACTGGTATTAAAAAGAAAAACTTTGCAAAATACTTTTTCAGTGGTATCTGACATCCCACAGGCTATAACTCGTATATAATTAGTGGCAGGATAAATGTTGGAGGCATGGTCCATGATTTCCTGATATATTTCATGTCTAAGATACAGATGTTTCAGAGAACTGTGGTTCAGTTTGTTAGTAAAATGCTAGATATCAACATAGCCCTTGATTGTACTGCTAGGGTACTTAAAAGGCTATATGTTTCACTAATGTATAGAGCTAATTTTAAGTCTGTTCATTACTGCTGAGATCATTATAACAGCAAATTGGTAAAGGAAGATTCACCTGATGTGGAGAAATGCCTCCCACCCTAGAATTCACCCCAATAATTCAGTAGTTGTGACTGCACTCTGCCTATGAGTGATCGTTTCAGAGGGTAGCCATTTTGGTGTGCAGTAGAATAGCTAGAATCATGTCCAGTAGCACCTTTGAGACCAACAAGATTTGGGGGTATGAGCTTTCAAGAGTCAAAATTCCTTTTCGTAGAATCATAGAGATGGAAGGGACCTCCAGGGTCATCTAGTCCAACCCCCTGCACAAGGCAGGAAATTCACAGATATCTCACCTTCCACTCCCGCAGTGACTGCTGTTCCATGCCCAGAAGATTACAAAAATCTTCCAGGATCCCTGGCCAAACCGGCTTGGAGAAAAATTGCTTCCTGACCCCAAAGTGGCAATCAGCATTTCCCTGGGGGTATAAGAAAGGGCTACGAGAACTAAGCACTGAGGCAACCCTTCCTGTCCTCCTTCTCATGATCTGCCTAAGTTCACAGAATCTGCATTGCTGTCAGATGGCCATCTAGCCTCTGTTTGAAAACCTCCAAAGAAGGAGAGCCCACCACTTTCTGAGGAAGCCTGTTCCACTGAGGAACCACTCTTAACCGTCAGGAAGTTCTTCTTAATGTTTAGCTGAAAACTCTTCTGATTTAATTTCAACCCGTTGGTTGTGGTCCAACCTTCTGGTGCAACAGAAAACAACTCTGTACCATCTATATGATAGCCCTTTGAAGACTTGAAGATGGTTGTCATATCACCTCTCAGTCGTCTCCTCTCCAGTCTAAACATACCCAGCTCCTTCAACCTTTCCCCATAGGATGTGGTCTCCAGACCCCTCACCATCTTCATTGCTCTCCTCTGGACACGTTCCAGTTTGTCTATGTCCTTCTTAAATTGTGGTGCCCAAAACTGAACACAATACTCTAGGCCAGAGCAGAGTAAAGTGATCTGGACACTATACTTCTGTTGATACAGCCCAAAATCACATTTGCCTTTTTAGCAACCGCATCATACTGCTGACTCATGTTCAGTGTATGGTCTACTAAGATCCCTAGATCCTTTTCGCACATACTACTGCCAAGAGAAGTCTCCCCCAACCTATAATTATGCATTTGATTTTTCCTACCTAAATGTAGAACTTCACATATATCCCCATTGAAATTTGGACTTCTGAGCTTTGGTGCTTTAAAGATGGCCACGTCTTCTCACAGCTCTGAGAGACGTGTGCCATGAATCAGAGGATAGGAGGGGGCGCAATCTCTTGTGCTCTCCATGGAGCCCTTGCGAAATGGGCTCCTAGCCAGGGGGCTTCTGTAGAGCCCTTTCTTCGGCTGACAGCCGATACAGGGGGGCTACTCTCTGCCCCAAAGGTCCTGCCCTGATTCCCAGTATTGGACTCAAAGAGCACGCCGGAACAAGTGTATGGAGGTTTGGCGATTTAATGCTGCCCAGCAAGATCCCAGGGAGACCTGCTGGATTGTCCCAAAGACTGATGAGTGAGTTAAAGTTGAAGCGAGACATCGAAGCCCTGATGCGAAGCCCCCCCAATACAAGCGGGAGGGGATGCCCTACCCCCGAAACGATCTAATGAAGCGGAAACACAACCGAGGGGGTGGGGGGACTGAGCATGCAGTGGCATAGATTATAACAGACTAGAGCAGAGAACTTTTTTAAAAATAAGCATTTACAGACCTTTGAGACTTTGACAACTTTGCTCGGTAAATGTAAACATCCCCCCAAGATGGCGATCGGAGACTTTGAGGAAGGCGGGACCCAAGCTTCCTTCAGGAAGGAGGAGATCGGAGAGTTACATCAGGTGACCTAATCATAGACTCTTCCTACAGCTCAAAATTGCTTGCCCTCTGCTGGCTAAAGCAGTGTACTGAACGGAACCGGCTCTAAAGGTGGCTGTATTTTTAAAGGGACAGTGTCTACACCAAGAAGGAGCGAATCTTTGATCACAAAGGAAAGTAAGACTGTATGGAGACTCAAAAGCTAGCTTATCTTGGATGGTTGCAGGCAGACTAAAAAGCGATTTCGGAGCAAAGGGTTTGGCCACCCTTACTTCATAAAATCTGCCTACAAAGTGAATGGTCGGATTCTCCAACTAGCGTGTGCTGGAAGCAACAAAAGGAAGGACCTCTATGATCTAAGATAAGCAAGAAAGCGAATGAAAATCCTGAAGAAAGCGGACAGAGCCTGTTATATTGAAGCTGATAGCAAAAGAAGATTTATCAGAGAAGGAAGAGGATAAATCTGTGTGATTGTATAGACTGAGGGAACCTTGGCTCCACAACATTATATCTGTTTGGGGCGGGGGAAGGGAAAGCATATAGGGAGATGCCGAATTCTCTCAGGGTCTATATCCTTGTTAATTAGCTGTGGAATTACTATCTGTCTAGCCTGATAAGCGAATTATGACAACTGAAGCGATGATTGATGATACTCCTCATGTCTGAAAATAATTGTTAAGAGTAATAAGTCTTTTATTAAGCAATTTGTAACCTCCAACACTTGGGCTTTTAGTGCTTTCTTTTTTCTTTCACCTTTAGTATGTAGTCTCCCCCACCTTTCATGTAGTAATTTTGTAGTTTTTTAGAAATGTAAATAAAAAAAATACCCCCTTCGGAGGGTTATAAAAATAATTTTATTTGTTTTAGCCCAGTTTTGCAGCCTGTCAAAATCATCCTGTATCCTGACTCTGTCTTCTACCGTATTTGGTACCCCTCCCAATTTTGTATCATCTGCAGATTTAATTCCCTCTATCCCTTCATCCAAATCATTGATAAAGATGTTGAACAAAACATGTCCCAGGATAGATTCTTGAGGCACTCCACTTGTCACTCCTCTCCAAGAAGATGAGAAACTATTCATAAGCACTCTTTGAGTGTGATTTTGTATCTGACAAAGGGAACTTTGACTCTTGAAAGCTCATACCCTGAAAATCTTGTTGGTCTCTAAGGTGCTACTGTTGTTGGTAAAGACTTGTCGGGTTCCATTCCTGTTTTCATCAAGATCAGGTCAGATGTCTGCCCACTAATTTCCATGTGTGGAAAATGATAGATTTTTCCTGAGCAGATGTTTTTCACAAAATGGTATCAAAATATCAGGGAACTTAGTCCGCCCTCTCTTCTAAAGCCTCATTTTACAGCCCTTTGAATAAAGTGCCCCTGCATAGTGCAGGGGGGTTTGAACTCATTTGTTATCAGGGCCAGATCTGACATAAATGAGGCCTTGTTGGGCTGGGCCATGTGTGTCTTAAAATGTAATGCCAGGTAGTGGAGCTATAAACTTTATAAAGGACACAAACAAAATTAAAGATTTTTAAAAATAAAACATGCTTAAGACATTAGCACTCTTGCAATATTGTGTTTATTTAACAGTCTGATAACTGACACCTCTTGCTCTGAATTACTGCATCAAAATGTCTATGTTGTAGCAATCTTGAGTATGCTGTTCAGGTGTGTATCTGTAAGCTGCAAACCTACTTTTGATTTATTGACATTCATTACAGAAATCTCATGCTCTGTGTTCTGAGCCTAGGACCCAGGGGAAAACATGAAATGGCTGGGCATTGTGAGCTTTTGTACATAAATTGCTTCGTGTGCTGGTCAAGAACATGATAAAGCATCCTGACACAGACTGAGGGCATGGAAGCGATGGTCCATCCCCTCCTGAAAAAAAACATTTTTGGACCCGGCCGAATTGGCCAGCTACTGGCTGGTGTCCAATTTGTCCTATTTGGGCAAACTCATCGAGAGGGTGGTGGTGATACAGCTACAGGGCATCCTGGAGGATGCTTCAGTCCTAAATCCTTTCCAGTCCGTTTTTTGCCCGGGTCATGGGACGGAGACGGTGCTGGCATCTGGATCACGGCAGTGTGGCGGCACTGTTGCTGCTTGATCTGTCGGCCGCATTTGATATGGTCGACCACCAGTTGCTGACCCACCGCCTCACCGACGTGGGGATTCAGGGGCTTGCCCTTCAGTGGTTTGCCTCTTTTCTTCAAGGTCGAGGACAAAGGGTGGTGATAGGGGATCAGCGGTCTCGGAGGCACCCTCTCGATTGTGGGGTGCCTCAGGGGGCAGTGCTGTCCCCGATGCTGTTCAACATTTACATGCACCCCCTTGCCCAGATTGCCCAGTGGTATGAGCTTGGGTGTCATCAATATGCGGATGACACCCAGCTCTATCTGATGCTGGGCGGCCGGTCGGACTCCGACCCAGATGACCTTCATCGGGTGTTGCAAGCTGTGGTTGGATGGCTCAGACTGATTCGGCTGAAGCTCAACCCAGTGAAGACAGAGGTCCTGGGCCTAGGTCCGGTCGGTTCAGGGCTGGGACTCCCCCTCCCGACCTTCGATGGGGCGCCTTTGGTGCCAGCGTCAGGGGTTAGGAGTTTGGGTGTGCTCCTGGACTCCTCTTTAATGATGGAGGCCCAGGTAGCAGCCACTGCCAGGTCGGCCTTTTATCATCTTTGGCTGGCTCGGCAGTTGGTTCCCTTCCTTGACCGCGATTATCTGGCCACAGTGATCCTTGCGATGGTCACCTCGAAGTTGGACTACTGTAACGCTCTCTACTTGGGGCTGCCTTTGTCGCAAATCCGAAAGCTGCAGCTAGTGCAGAATGCGGCAGCCAGGCTGTTGATGGGTCTCTCTAGGCAAGACCATATCCGGCCTGTGCTGAAGGCACTGCACTGGCTGCCAGTAGCATACTGGATTCGCTTCAAAGTGCTGGTTCTTACCTTTAAAGCCCTCTATGGCCAGGGTCCAGCATACCTGAAGGACCGCCTTTCCCTATATGTTCCCCCAAGGGCACTACGGTCGGGGCCCCAACATCTTTTGGTTACCCCAGGCCCCAGGGACGTCAAACTCGCGGTCACCAGGGCCAGGTCCTTTTCGGTGGCAGCTCCTACCTGGTGGAATGAGCTCTCGGAGGAGATCTGGGCCCTGTGGGACCTTTTGCAGTTCCGCAGGGCCTGCAAGACGGAGCTCTTCCGCCAGGCTTTCGAGTATAAGCCGCTGCTGCCATTGTACCACCACTGCAAAGTGCGGGCTGCCATCGGGGTGCATGATGGCCTTGGGCCAAAGATCGGAGGGTAGTGTTGTCCTGGAACTTGCTTCGTTGTTCTGGGTCCATCTTTCAGAACCCATCTTGGAACTATGATATTTCAGAGCACCAGCACTTTATTGCAATTTTGTATTGTTTTATTCTGCTTTTAACTGTTTTATTATGGCTTTGTGCCCTTATTGTTAGCCGCCCTGAGCTCGTTGGGGAGGGCGGGATATAAATCTGAATAATAAATAAATAATAAATAAATATGTGTTTGTCTACAAAACGATAGTCTTACCCAGAGAAATAACTACCAACTCCTATGAGGCAGAGCAAGAATAGAGAGGCAGCAATATATAGTGGTCAGTATCAGCCTGCTATCTGGGAAGTCTAGGTTCAAAATACCCAGTTTACCAAAGAAACGTGCTGGGTGAACTTGGTCTGGACATATACTCTCAGCCTAATCCATTTTACTGGTTTGTTATTCCTCATCGAAATAGTTCACTTTGCTTTCCTACTGAAAAAGATTGGATCATGAGGGCATGAATACAGCATAATGTGCCCCAAAACACAGACAGTACAATGAGCCCAACAAAATACACATACACTGTAGCAAGGCACACAAAAGCTCATACCTTGAATCAAACTTTGTATTTCTCCCATGCGATTGAGGCAGCTGAGCAAAGCAAGGCAGGAGGAAGGGGAGGAGCCTCAGCCAATGGAGGGGAAGAAAGGCTTGCCTTTGTCTCCTGTGTGATTGAGGCAGCCTGGCCAGGAAGCAAGTTCTGGCTTGTCCCCCCCCCCCGGGAGGAGGAGCAGCAGCAGCAGCTTCAGCCAGTGCAGGGAACAGAAGCTTGCCTATCTATCTCTCCTGTGTGATTGAGAGAGTCTGGTAAAGCAAGCTGTGGTGCAGCAGAACTGGAGAAAGAAGCAGGAGACAGCCAGTTCCTTGCGGGCCAGGTAAGAGCCCTCTGAGGGCCTGATCTGGCCCACAGGCCACATGTTTGACACCCCTGGCATAGTGGATAAAGGCATAAAAATACTGCCAGTTTTCTGAATAATTTTTAAAATCCAAATGTAGTAAATGCAAGTAGAAGTAATGCTTCCAAAGTGACTACCTAGTGAGGCACTCACCCAGTCTGCTGATACTTTTTTAAAAATTAAACTTTTATTTGATTTTCACTAATATATAGGACATTTAGGAAGGGAAGGACATGGGGAGAGGGGATAAGACAAAGGAAAATTTTCCATCAAGCTTATATAATAGCTGTTACAATACAATTCCCATCTTAAAATGGTGTCCAATTTTCTCTCACATTTTGTTTACTTTGGTCTTTCAACGAGTCCGTCAATATATGCAATCCGCTGTTTCAAAGATTTTTGTCAAGAGTTCATCTTTCGTTGGTATCTCTGATTTCTTCCAATACATAGCATCTCTCTATATAATAATTGTCTTTTGGTGGTGGCATGTTGCTGAACATTCCGCATGCTCCCAAATCAGTAGGCTCCCTGATGTGTCACTCAGAAGCTGTCCCTATGCACTGGCTGTGGTGCCTGAGTCCCATCTCCAACATTCTAAGCAGTTTGCTATTCCTCTCCCCCCATAGCCAGTCGGAACACAGAGGTCATTTGCATATGCGGCCTGATTGGCCTTTGCCTCTAACATTCTAAACAGTTTGCTGTTGCTGTTGGGAGTAACTGAACGTGTCCTGAGGTAAAATGCATATCCCAATCTTTCCTTAAATGGTTACTGGAGTTGCCAGTCTCCCTGTGGGGCCTGGACATCTCCCAGAAATCACCATGTTCCCCAGTCACAGCACATCATTTCCCCTACAGAAAATTTCCCAGCTGACCTCTGCTCCATATGCTTATCTAATATTTACACTTAAACTGAGAACGTGTCTGTATAGATCTAGTTTAGAGAATCAGATGTTCTGTTTCTACTGCATCCATTCCCTGACTACAGAAATGCAGAATAGTTCGTCCCACAGGTCAACATAGTTAGCCGTGGACTTTTACAAGACCTTCCTGAGTTGGGGAGTCTGCATGACTGACTTTCTGTTGTTGACATGGGGGAAAAGATACTTCCATTTTCCACAGATACTTCCCATATTTCTGGCTGGGTACTGGAAGGTCTAAAGGACATCCCTTACCACAAAAATGATTGCCAACTTCCACCTGGGGCTTGGAGATCTCCTGGAATTACCACTAATCTCCAGACTACACGGATCAGTTTTCCAGTGGGGGAGGGTCGCTTTGGAAGGTAAACTATATGGCATTATAACCTGCTGAGGTTCCTCTCCTTTCTACCTTAATTCTACAGGTATTTTCCCAACCCAGAGTTGGCAATTTGGTCTTTCAACGAGTCCGTCAATATATGCAATCCGCTGTTTCAAAGATTTTTGTCAAGAGTTCATCTTTCGTTGGTATCTCTGATTTCTTCCAATACATAGCATCTCTCTATATAATAATTGTCTTTTGGTGGTGGCATGTTGCTGAACATTCCGCATGCTCCCAAATCAGTAGGCTCCCTGATGTGTCACTCAGAAGCTGTCCCTATGCACTGGCTGTGGTGCCTGAGTCCCATCTCCAACATTCTAAGCAGTTTGCTATTCCTCTCCCCCCATAGCCAGTCGGAACACAGAGGTCATTTGCATATGCGGCCTGATTGGCCTTTGCCTCTAACATTCTAAACAGTTTGCTGTTGCTGTTGGGAGTAACTGAACGTGTCCTGAGGTAAAATGCATATCCCAATCTTTCCTTAAATGGTTACTGGAGTTGCCAGTCTCCCTGTGGGGCCTGGACATCTCCCAGAAATCACCATGTTCCCCAGTCACAGCACATCATTTCCCCTACAGAAAATTTCCCAGCTATTACAACCGATCTCCAGATGACCAAGATCAGTTCTCCTGGAGACAATGGCTACTTTGGGCAGTGGACTCTATGGCATTATACCCTGCTGAGGTTCCTCTGCACCCCAAATCCTGCCCTCCCCAGGCTCTACCCCTCAAATCTACAGTTTTTTCCCAACCCAGAGTTGGCAACTATGTAATTGGCTATGGAACCATTTTCCAGACCCTTGGAACCCAGAAAGCATGGCATAGGAGGAGGTGCTTTTCGGGCTAGCTGCCACTGCATAGCCCCAAATTAACATAAACCAGCCTCCAGGCGGCACCTGGAGATCTCCAGCTATTACAACTGATGTCCAGATGACCAAGATCAGTTCTCCTGGAGACAATGGCTGCTTTGGCGAGTGGACTCTATGGCATTATACCCTGCTGAGGTCCCTCCCCACCACAAACCCTGCCCTCCCCAGGCTCTTCTACCTTAATTCTACAGGTATTTTCCCAACCCAGAGTTGGCAACCCTGTAACTGGCCATGGAACTGTTTTCCAGACACTTGGAACCCAGAAGACGTGGCATAGGAGGAGGTGGTTTTCTACCTTAGCTGCCGCTGCGTAGCCCCAAAACAACACAAGTCAGGGGTGGAGGGAAGCTGCCTTATAGCTAAGCAGAAGGAAAGAAACATGGTTCGCCTCCCTCTATTTTCCTCTTCCCTCTGCCACCCCACCAGTCACAGCTGGGACACTCACCTGGAGTTTCCTTCTAGAGCTTGTTGTATTTATTTATTTATTTATTTATTTGACTTATTATACCGCCCTAACCCCTAGGGGTCTCTGGGCGGTTTACAGGGAATGTTCTAAGAACTGTTCATCCTAACTACGGCCACATGATATGGGGGTGGGGATTTCCTACCAGTACCCTTGTGGTGGGGCTTGCTGTATCTTTTTTCTGGCTCGACTTCTTCCTTCTCCCGGAGGTCTCTGGCATCTCACTGGGCTGGCTGCTTCATTGGTGGGACCGTTTCTGGCGCACGCCCCCGTGCTTGCTTCCAGCCTCGGCTCTGTCCTGATCGGCTCCACCGCGCCCACAATGCACGTCATCATGCGTCTTCTTGGTCTGCACCGCAGCCGTCTGCCGCTTGATGTTACAACGGCCGCCAGGGATTGCTCTGCCAGTTCTTGCTTCCTCCACGCCACACCATCTAGGCTCCGCCGCCGCTGCCACCACCGCCGATGTTCTCGCCGCTGCTACCACATGCCTCGCTAGGGAGGAGGGTGCCCCCCACCCGTCTAAGGGTGGGTACCCATTTGCCTACTTGCTTGGTTTTTTAAATTGCTTTCGGGCCTCTGGGTGGGCGGGAGCTGGGACTCGGGCCAGGCGCTCACCCTGGTCGCGGTGGATTCTCGAACAGCCATAGTGGCTGTCCCTAGTTGTTACCGGCAGGCGTTTAACCGCCTGCGCCACCGCTCCCTCTTCTTCCCACAACAGGCCTTACTCCTAGTAGAGAATAATTAAGTGCTTAGCTTTCTTGTGTTTTACATTGGGCATAATATTGAGCAAAAACATTTCTGGTTTAAATGGTATCAGTATCAAACATTTTTTTGCAACAGTTCATGAACCCTTTTCCAATATACCATCACATCTTTAAATTTCCACCACACATGAAAGAAGCTTCCCACCCGTATCTTACATTTCCAGCATTTGTCAGACATTCCAGGGTACATTTTGGCTAATTTCTCTGGTGTTATATACCATCTATAGAACAGTTTATATAAATTCTCTTTAAAAGAGACCAATTTTGTTATTTTTACATTTGTTTTCCATATTTGCAACCAATGATCAAGATCAGTATTATAACCAACATTTTGGGCCCTCCCACTCTGCTGATTCTAAGGATGGGATCCTAAACCTAAACTGTGAAACATGTGGTTACCCATAGTCACTAACTAACCTGCGAAAAGTGTGGAAAACAGGTAACCCATTAACTGAAGGCAACAGTAAGAGACAAGCCAACAAACCCAGAAAACCCCCCACAGTGCAAGACAAAAAACAGATGCCTCAGAAGCACAAAAAAGGAAAGGCAAAACATCAAAATGAACCAAATATTAAATGACACATAATCCAAAATAACTTACTTCCCTCCTCCCTTGGGGAAGGATGGAGGAAAGGCTAACTAGTAGTAACAATAAATTATTCAGACCAGTCTGTTGAAAAGTGCCATCCAAACAGGATCTGTCTGTCTGGAGTCTGGCTTAATACATGCCAGGTGTCTCTCCCAAGAGACAGGGAGCAGTGAGCGCAACATAGCCAATGTTAACGGACAGATGTAGTTTAAAATTTCCCTCCCTGCAAGAAAGACTGTGTGGCCTGATTGGTCCCAGGGCTAAGATTGGCTGAGATAAATGCTTTCACAAATGCTGAATAATGTACTTTCAATCCATTTTCAATGCACTTTGCAAATGGATTTTACTGTGTGAAATGGTAAAATCTGTTTGCAGTTGATCACTAAAGTGCATTGAAAGTACATTATTCAACATGAAAGCCCCTGGGGAATGGAGAGAAACATTTAAAAAATGGGCAGGCGGACTCTGTTAAATTCCTGACAATTAGGTCACAATGTTAAGAGATCCAGGAGTTGTTCCAGGATGCTTTTGACTGCCTTGAATATAGCCTACCCAGTCTGATGCTATGAAATAAAATGACTGTTATGGTCGCACTATTCAACTGCACACCCCTATTGATAACTCCTGGGAGTAAAGGAAAAGGTTGCCTTGTTGGACAGAGACCTGGGATGGCAGTGATGCTTTCCCAGTCACTGGGACTCGAGGGAATGGGACTTCCGAATCTGTTCCTTCACACCTTCTATAAATGAATCATTTAATAAAATCTGAGGTAGTGCTTTAGTGACAAGGCTAACATGTTATCAGAGAACCTGAAATAACATTTTTTAAAAACTGACCAATATAATGAAGAAGAAGAAGAGGTTGAATTTATACCCCACCCTTCCCTACCCAAAGGAGTCTCAGAGCGGCTTACAATCTCTTTTCCCTTCCCCACAACAAACACCCTGTGAGGTAGGTGGGGCTGAGAGAGAGCTCTCTTGAGAACTGTCCTTGAGAGACAGCTGCATATGGAGGAGCGGGGAATCAAACCTGGTTCTCCCAAATTAGACTCTGCGTTCTTAACCACTACACCAAACTGGCTCTCCAGTATACTGTTTATAATATTTTGGAATGAGAAAACAAGGAACAACATTTACCCAGTTTTCTTTTATGATTCGTTGTAGATTATCCTGTTTTCAGTATACAAATTTTTACTCTCCTTTATTTTTTTTGTTTGTTTGTGTGTGTGTGTGTGTGTATGAATACTTTGTCCTTTTTTCCTGTGTATATAATTATAAGTAACAATAATTTTTGAAAAAAGTCTCATGGTATCTATCTTATTTCCCAGGACTTTTTCCCTGAAAAAAAATTATATAAACTAAATAGGCCAGCATCTGTTAATCTCTGGGCATCAGAGTTTATTCTTGAGCACACATTAGTTGTTGCTCTTTGCATGAGTTCCAGCGTGAAATTATCTTTCTTGAAAACTGGTGACCAGAACTGCACACTGTATTACAGATGTGGTCTCATTAGTGCCTTGCCAATATTCATACAAAAAATGCCTCCAATAACATTTCTAAAAATCAAATTTGCAGTCTGTAGTCTAGAGGGTAGCCACATTGGATAGAAGAAGAAGAAGAAGAAGAAGGTTATACCCCGCCCTTCACTACCCGAAGGAGTCTCAGAGTGATTTACAAACTCCTTTCCCTTCCCCTCCCCACAACAGACACCCTGTGAGGTGGGTGGCAGGTGGGGCTGAGAGAGCTCTGACAGAAACTGCTCTTTTTCAATAACAGCTGTGCCAGAACTATGGCTTGCCCAAGGTCATCCAGCAGCTGCGAGTGGAAGAGTGGGGAATCAAACCCGGTTGCTAATCTGTTTGAGAGTTGCAAATCCTGAGCATCTTATCTCCCCTCCTCACTGGGAAATTCAAATAGGTGTGTGCATAAAGTGGATGCTATTGTCCACATCAAGGGTGTTCTGGGGGCAAGGGAGGGCACTTGCCCCCCTGAAATCCTAATTTTGGCATTTCTTTCATTTGCATTTAAACACACACACACTCCAACTACACAGAAAGATGCACTGGTAGAGAGATCTCTGAGACAACTCTTGGTGAGAGAATAGTAGGTTCCATTTTTGAAACCAGGACACTCTGCACTTGGACCAGCAGGCAGCTTAGTCCTGATCAAATGGTGCTGCTGTTTCTACAAAGTCTCACAGGATATAGACACCCTGTGCATACAATGGTAACATAAGCTGCGTGGGATATATATTTGCATAAACATAACCTACTACATTTTAGTTTCAGTATCTCTTGCTTACAAAAGCCCTTCAGGGCCTGATTTTAGTTATGAAATGTGTAATCTTATACAGTGCAGTAAATAACCTTCAGGGAGAGCTCACAAATATTCGTATAGCTTCTCTTCAGCACCACGTCATGGCGTCTGATGTGTGGGTTCTGTTGCCAATGGTGTAAAAGCCACAGTCACTCTGGTATCATTAAAAGACGTTGCCCCCCTCCCAATTAATTGCCATTTGCCTGCTAATGGGAGGCAAACCCACGTCCTTGCTACCTATCACCCACCACCTCTGCATGGAGTGGTGGGGGAAAAGGAGGAGGGAAATGATATCACACAATGTGGTAATGTCACTTCCAGGAGAAGACCTGGAAGTGACGTCTCTCTGTCAAGTAACTCTCTCTGTCGAGCAACTCTCTAGAATTTCCCGATCTCTGTAATCTTTACTATAGGGAGTGGGGAAATTACTAAGGCAATGGCTTAACATGTTGATATCACTTCTAGGTCTTCACCCAAAGTAATATCACCACATCCCCCTCCCCATGACCTGTCCCCAACACTTGTGCTATTGCCTGGCAACCCTACACCAGGAGCAATAACACTGTCTCTGTAACATCCTTGGCATCAGGAATAATGAGAATTAGTTTCTATGGCTCCTGATTTCCCTAGAAAGAATATTAAGAGCTATGGGAATTGCATTTTCTGCTTTTCTAATACCTAGGACACTGATGCAGCAGTTCTCCAGGGCCTTCCTCAGTGCAAAGTCTCCATTTTGCTCCTCCGGTTGTCAACTCAGCAATGGGAAATTCCTGGAGATTTGACAGTGGAGTCTGGGAGGGTGGGGTTTGGGGACAGGAGGGAGCTCAGCAGGGTATAACGTCCGCTCTCCAGAGCAGGCGTTTTCTTTCTATAGTCCGGAGGTCAGATCTGGGAGATCTTCAGGCTCCACCAGGAGGTTGGCGACCCTGCCTTCAGTCCTTGTCATGCTCCTGGTGATGTTATTGGAAGTGTAAAGGGCCCATACTTTAGAAGTGACCTGGAAAATACATATATGATTATTTTGAAAATAAATATTTTCCCCCTGAAACACTTCCAAATAAGGTTCACAGTAGACCTTGCTGTTTTAACTTTAATAATTATTAAATTTTTACAATATTTTATTTTTGTTTGTTATGGCTTGGTTTCATGAGGAAGAAAAAGCTAATGGCCAACCAGCCTAATAATAAAATGCATTAATTATATATGAATTTGTTGTCTTGGAAATGATTTTTTTGCTGTAATTGCCTTCTGAAAAGGATGGTAGCAGTTATTTTGTCTGGTGCCTTGTATCGGGTGAAATACTGAATAAATCATGACAGTCAGGAATATGTTTTCAACTTGAGTTCTATTCCTAGACTTGAAGTGTTATGAACAAAATGGCATTTCTACCTATAATATTATCTAGTTGATACACATTAAATAAATGGCAGACAGTCTGACCTGTAGTGTGCTTTTTTTAATCAGCAGGTCAATGGGATGCTTCCTCTTTGGCTTCTGAGAGAATAATTGTGACTGACATATCTAATAAATGCTGGAATAGAAGTATATTTAGTGCACGGCAGCCTGTGGTTCTCAAAAAGCTGCTGTCATTCTGTTCTTGTTGCCTGTAAGAAGCAGACATTTATTTGGCCATAATGTCCTAATGGGAGCTGGAGTGGAATACTGGCATTTGTGAAGACTGATGGAAAAAGTGTGTGTCAGGTCCACCAGTCTTGTGAGGAAGGCACACCTATTATTTGACTTCTACTTCATACAGAGTAATCGCTAGGGCTTTTTCTGTACATTCTTCAAGAACATACTCTCCATAGGTGTGTTGGAGAAAAGGGAGTAGTTGTGCACACTCCTGCTATAATCACAACGTAATGGGTGATGCAGCTGTGTAGTGGATGTTTTTGTCTTGCACAAGCCATCTGTACAGTTAGCTGTGTCACACAATATATTAATGGTGTGAGGAAAGCACATGAGGATCTGGGAGACTTGTGAAGTTCTGAAATATCCCACAGTAAAATAAGACCCTGGACCATGATATCCATGTCTTTAGCATTCACACTGAAGCATGATATTCATATTTTTTGATGTACATACATTAATGCTTAGAATGTGGGAAGTAAATAAGATGAGCTGGAACCCCTAGCACAAGAAGGTAAATGACGGAGACTTGTGAGATGACTCCCATGATTGGAATGTAGCCACTGAAGGATATAGCTTGTCAACAAAACCCCCAGCATCAGCAGAAAGAGGGGGAATAGTATTAGATGCAAAAAATGTGCATCTGTGCAGAAATTCAAGAGGGCTAACATGGTAGCCCCGTGGAGAGCATCTGGGTAAAAATAAATGGACACAGTAATAATGTGGTTTGAGTTTACAACAGACTGCCAAACCAAGGAGAGGCTATAAATGATGCTTTTCTGAAACAAATGACAGGTATTTCAGGAAAACAAGAATTCATCAAAAATAATTGGAGACTTCAACCTCCCCAATATCTATTGGGAGGCTGAATTCCGCTAAGAATAGAAGGTCCAACAAAAACTGATATTAGAGAACTTTAACATATCATGTCTAATACTTTATGCTTTGTTTCAGACTAGTGTGATCCTAGTCCTATTACATTGTTTCTTAGATGTCTCATCTTATTGATTGCATTGATTTACACAGTGTAATCTGCCATTAGTCTCAGTGAGAGGTGGACCATGAAGTACGTAAGTAAGAAAATAAATCAATCTCTGTGAGTAGGTACAGTGGACCATTCCAAGTGCTCAGTGACAAATAATAATTGTTTTGAATAGACTGGATGCTGTGTCAGGGCAGTAGCTCAGCACATAATGTCTTTTGAGGGGTATTAGGCAGTACAAAGGGCTTTGCATTGGGATGTTGTCTTATGACATGTGGCTGTGGTTCATAATAGCCGAATGCTTTGGATGCCATGACCTCAGCTTCATATTTCCTAATATACCCTGCCTCATCCTCTTTTGCTTCATTCAATGAAGCGTCCTTAATCATTGTCTCTCTCCAGATAACTTTGGATCTATTTACTGCATGCCTGGTGGCCAGCTGTGGACATATAGCAGCAAGTTGCTTCTGAAATAACATTGTGATATCATACAACACTTTGTAGCTACTGTACAGCTGCCACACAGCTTTCAAAACCTGTTAGGTCTTCCCAAAGCCCTATTCTGTTGCCTAAATGCCTTTCCCACAAAGCAGTTGGCCTGACTTCAAATCTAACTCAAGGAAGTATTTGCAAGAAATGTCTCCTAATATCATGACCTGTATTTATAAAACAGAAAAGCCTTCTCACTTTGAGAAATTCACCTGTTCCATTCCAAATGCATGCCTGTCTGACAGATCAGTGGGACTTAGTCCCTATGAAGTGTGCTTAAGAGTGCAGCCTTAAAGCCATTGCCGGCATGAGGATTACAAGCATGCTCCTTTTCAGAATGAAAGCCGAAATTTCAGGAATCCAATTCATTAAATGGATTCTACTGTAGAGGACAAATTCTGCAACTACCACACCATAAACCTAAAGTTTAGTCTCTTTTTTATGGTAGACATTCAGTGTCAATTTCCATGTTATAACAGTTCTATTCTTTATTTTGGTTTACTAAACAGCTTGAATTTTTTTACCCCACAGCATCTTACAAAAACTCAAGGTGCAGAATGTCTTTCTAGGAAACATGGGTACTCCAGTGTGCTCTGCTCTTGCTTGAACAAAAGAGGTCTAATATCTTGTTTTTGTTGCTGTAATAGGACAGACTTTGGCACAAACTGTAAGATTTGATTTGTAAATCTGAAAACGCCTCATTGTTTCAGCTGTGCTGAAGTGGAACAATTTTGGCATGCCCTTCAACATCTGTTAGAGGAAAACAGGTACACTTGTTTTACATTAAATGAACAGACCATTCATAGAATTGCAGAGAGCATGCCAAGTGAGAGAACCTCTTCATGGGGCTTGGCAAAGAGCCCTATTAAATCATTTTTGGCATATTAACCTCAGAAATATACATTTTTCTTCATGATATGCATTACCGAGTGGAAAACATTTAGATCTCATATGTTTGTATACTTTTCTGCCCACACATCTCACTTTCAAAACGTTAATCTTTTCAGCAGTTAAAAATCCTTCAAATACTAGCCTTGTTGTTTCATGGGGTCTAACTAGATGTTACAAAGACCTTTTGTCCAACTGAGCCCTGTCAACCTGATGAGCCCTGGGAGCTCTGGGCTTGGGAGCTCTGGGCTTTCCTAGCAGGGGAGGAAGGTGGGGAACAACTTGCCAGCAACATCTGTCTAAGATCTATGCTGAGTTTGTTCCCATGTATATGAGCCTGGGCGTGGCCAAAGAAATGTAAGATCTTGGCCTGTGTCTCACTCTGTGAGTTGGTCCCGTGAGTCAAGGCCTACCCAGAGTGTGCTTTAGATCTTTGTTGTTTCTCCCCCCCCCTTTGTTTTGTTTCAATTGTTCATTCATTGAAACTGGGGTGTAAGCCAGCTTCAAACCTTTTTTTCAATACCAGTTTAAAGCTGATCAACTGATTAATGTTAATCATGATTAGCCTCACTGCAAATGTAACATCATCCCTTGATTAATGCTGACAAGGGAAGGAGGGGAAGAGTTTGGGGGGGAGCAGGGTAGTGGCTAAGTTTGTCGATGACACAAATTATTCAGGACTGTGAAAACCAAGAACTTCAGGAGAATCTCTCTCAGTTGGATCTCAGCAACAGTGTGGTGAATGAATTTCACTGTAGGTAGGGAAAAGGGAATCACATTGCAACAGCAACAAAAATCCCAGTCTTAAGTATATACTGATGGGAGTTTGAACTTGCTAAAACTGAGAGGGAAAGATTTGGGGTCATAGTGGATAGCTCAATGGAAATGTCAGCTCAGTATGCTGTAGTGGTGAAAAAGGCAAACACCATGCTGGAGATTATTAGGAAAGCAATTGAAAATAAAACTGCCACCATATAATGTCCCTTTATTTATTTATTTATTTATTTATTTATTGGATTTGTATCCCACCCTCTCCTTAATGGGCTCAGGGTGGGTTCCAACAATATAAATATAGTACAATATCAGTAGATCCATGCTGTGGCGTCATTTAGAATACTGTATGCAGTTTTGGCTGCCGTAATCTCAAAAAGGATATTGCATAGCTTGAAAAAATACAGAAGAGAGCAACCGAGATTATTAAGGGATTGGAGCACTTTTCCTACGAGGAAAGGCTGAAGAGCCTGGGACTTTATATTTTTAAAACCATATTATCAGGGTGGAAACTGGCTGGGCTGTTTACCAGCATCAGGAACACTCACTGGAAACATAATGATGCTGTTGATGTTCCTCCTGATTCCCACTATTTTTAATTGCCAACCATTTTAGCAGTGGTGGGGAAGCCCCTGCGGATGGTGGGGGATTGGCAAGTCTGAATATTTTTATTTATTTATTTATTGTCAAATTTATACCCCGCCCTCCCCGCAAAGCAGGCTCAGGGCGGCTGAACATGATGTATTGTTGATGGTAGGTGGTTTTTAGAAGTACATGCTAAATAAGGCAGTTTCAGTCCACTTCAGCGACCGTTTGTGTGTGGATTTTGCAAGTGGATTTTGCCATTTCGAACAGTAAAATCCAGTTGCAAAGTGCATTGAAAGTGGATTGAAAAGTGCATTAGTGTGTGTGAAAGTGCCATAGATAATTTCATATCGATTACTAAGTATGAGCCTGGGCTAGGTTCAGCCCTGTGCCTTCCTGCTGGCAAATTGAGAAGTCTGCACCCCTGGAGGGGATGCAGTATATGCTTTGATCTACGTATTTATGGTTTGCTTCAGAAAAAGAGTGACATCTTTCCTTCTTAGAATTCTTTTACTCCTTCAGAAAAATGATGTTACAGCCTTCTTAGGGGTGGACAACTTCAGAATGCAGGTGAGATCTCCAGAGATAACCTTTTTATCCACTGCAAAATGCTTAGTGGTTTCGTTGTAATTAGAAGCTTTTTATGACCCCTACCCATTATGTACTCTCTTCTGCTCCTTGTCATGGATATGGCCAGGAATATAGTGGGACAATTTCTGCACACAGAAGCAGAGCTTGTGCAGCCTTTCAGCTAAACACGAGAAAAGGGAGTTTAGAGGCCCAGAATAGAATAGCCTTGAAAAGGGACAAGAAACAAAGAAGTAACACGATTCTGTGGCCTCTTGTAGATTAGAAGCTGTCTAACCCATATCAATATTTACTATTTGTTGAGGTCTAGATACAGATGCATCTGAGAATCACAAGAATGTCCAACGCAGAAGTGAAGATGTAGTTCAAAGATGGAGTATATTGGTTGAGAACCAAAAGATATTCATATCTTGTAATCACTATTTTTAAATAGACTTTATTAAGATAAAAAGTAGTTAAAGTATAGATTACTTTTGTGTGGTATTTGAAGTTATAATTAGATCCCGGTCACACGGGCCGGAAAATGCGGGGGGAAAGCGTGGCTGTTAGCCCCGGAGCAAAGTAACGCGTGGCAGCCCGATCACATGTCCTGTCAAGGTCCTGTGGTTAGGCCGTTAGGTGCCAATCACACAGCTATCCTGCAGTGTGGCAAAGAAGTGGCGCGGTGCGATCACACCGGCAATCACTAGGCGCTGCTTCCATGGCAAACTGGAACTTTTTTTTCTTGCCAAAGTTTGTGCATGTGCATGATCATTTGTGCGCATCCTGTGGAGACCTACAAAAAAACCACACACACTCGGTTTGCGATGGGACATGGATGGGCGCCGGATGCCACAGGATTCACGTGGAAACGCGATCAGACGCCCACCCTTGCCCCGCGTTTTCCGGACACTAGTACCTCGTATGTGGTAGTTTTTTACTCCGCATCTTCGGCGAGAACCACGGGTGCGCTACACCTTCCAGCTGTTCCGGTGTGATCATGCCAGGAAAATCCGCGGGACGATCGTGCCTTCAGCGCAGCAAATGCTGCATGTGAATGGGGCCTTAGTTAGCCAAGAACGTGTGCCTTTACCAAGCAGGACAGCTAGCTGTTATTAGGTGAGGATTATTAGTTTTTTGTAAAAACCTATTAATATGAGAAGCTGAAATGATTGGGAGCTGTTTCTTAGAAGGGGCTCCTTCCTTATGACCTGCATATCTTTGGGCAAGATATTTTTATGGACTCATGTAATTGCTCTCCTTTAATTATCTCTGTAGCTGTAATGGGTGATATAATTTTCTTTTGAGTTAGTCAGTGTGAAAGATGCAAAATAATTATGCTTTAATATTAAAATGGAAGCAGGTATTCTCTAATACTATCACTTGTGTAGTAGACCCATGATGACTCTAAAACATTGTTGAAGTGTACTTTCCAGAAATTAAACAATGTGATGTAGGAAAAGTAGGTGGACACATAAGGCTTCCTGACCAGTCATCCAGAACATCCTGTAAGACTTGCCAACTATTCAAAGGCACAAATCTGACAAGGGGCAAGCCCCAACTAGGGGCAGAAAACTGATCCAGGATGCATCCAACCCTAGGTGAAGTTATTGGGTCAGTGGGTGGAACCCATATACCCAGGTATAGATCTGAGGAGTCAATGCAAAAGAGTTAATGGGCTAACAAAAATACTAATTAATTTAAGGTGCACAAGTGCGTATACACAAATAAACACACTCTGGTTGAGAAGCAGAATAAAGCCGAGGATGGGGGCACCTTCTTTGGGTAATTAGCCAACTCAGCTGGATCTAATGATGGGTTTTTTAGGAGAGAGCGGACCACTGCCTCCTTTAGGGCACTAGGGAACAGTCCCTCAACGAGGGACTTGTCGACAATCTCCCTTAGTGCCCCTCGCAACCCATCATGCCCAGCTTTAATTAGCCATGATGGGCACGGATCAAGGCTGCAGGTAGTTGGGCGAACCGATGAGAGTAATTTGTCAACCTCTTCTAGGCTGAGTGGACCAAAACAATTCAGAACTTGACTGGAAGACATGCATGGAGCCTTGAGTTCTGTTACTGTCTCAACTGTGGCGGGGAGGTTGTGGCGGAGCGACAAGACTTTATCTGCTTGCAAGACTTTATTTAGCTTGCAAAAGCCTCACAGCCAGTTTCCAATTCCTTATTGTTTAGTCTGTTCTGTGGCAGAATAGTAAGAGACTGAATTGTTCTAAATAATTGGGCTGGGCGAGAGTTCGCAGATGCAATTGTGGCTGCATAGTAATCTTTCTTCGCAGCCTTGAATGTCATCTCATAAAATAGTTAGTATTTATACCCTGCTTTTCTCTACCTCAAGGAGTCTCAAAGTGGCTTACACTTGCTTTCCCTTCCTGTCCCCACAGCAGACATTTTGTGAGGTAGATGGTGCTGAGAGAGTTCTGAGTAAACTCTGACTGGCCCGAGGTCACCCAGCAGGTTTCAGGTGGAGAAGTGGGGAACCAAACCCAGTTCTACAGATTAGAGTCTGCTGCTCTTAACCACTGGGCCATGCTGGCTTTCAAATAGTAGGCTGCCCACCCATGTCATAAGGGCTTTTGAAGTAAAATGGTTGAAAATTTGGAATCAAAAGCATAACATTTGAATTTCTGTTTTCAATATCACAGTGTACAATAAATTCAAATGTGCCACTTCAAGCACTTCTGAGCATTTTTCTCTGTCCCCTGCTGTGGATGTCCATGGTGGTGGGTGGAAAGTGCTGCCAAGTCACAGTTGACTTATGGTGACCCCTCATGGGGTGTTCAAGGCAAGAGACCTGGCTCTGTGTAGTGACCCTTGACTTTCTTGGGGGTCTCCACGGGTCGTTTCCCGCCAGAGCACACCGGAACGGTGCTCCGGCAGTCATGAGCCCAGCAAGCCCCGGCCTGCCCACCTAAGCGGGCAGGCCAGGGAAGGCCTTCCAAGCAGTGGGGAGGCATTTAAATGCCTCCCCATGCCTTCCCTTGCTCGCCCGCCGAAGTGGGCGGGCGGAGGAAGGCCTGTTGAGGCCCCCCCAGCCTTCCCTGACCCACCCGTCTAAGCATAAATAAGTTATGCTAATGAGTTATGCTAATAAGCTCCTCCCTTCCAAATACTAACCAGGGCTGACCCCGCTTATCTTCCAAGATTGGTCTAATCTGGTCAGGCAATGTGTAAAGATAGAGAATTATAAATGCAGTCAGATTTCTGACTTGTTGGATAGCCATGGGAGAAGATGGATTTAATATTACATTTCAACTTGTCCACAAATTTGGTGTCACCTGTGAACAGATTAGTTCCATCGGAAGCAAATTTTAAATTCTCTACCCACCATTTTTCCTGTAGAGTTATATGCACTCGGGAATTTCCCCCCCCACAATGTTTTGCCTCAGAGCAGAGTAATCTTAGAAGTGCTTGCTTGTGTTTCCGTTTCAAAGGAGTGCATCAGTGAAATAGCGCAACTGATATAACTGAAAATAAATAAAGGCGTGAATAGTAAGCAGCATTAGGTAAAGCTGCCTGAAATGGATGAGAAAGGTTGCCTTTGTTACAGTTGAAGTGTTGATGAATGAGGGAAGTTAGGCAGGCAAATAGGTTTCCTCACCTGGTGACAGAAGGAATACTGTAAGATTGAATCTGCTGTATAGCCCAGGGCAGGCTAATGAAGAGTGTCTTGTCCCATACTTCCTGAAAGAGGTCGTGGATATAATTTATCTCAGTATAACATGCAAATGATGATAATGTGCACTGACTGAAGCAGGGGAAGATTCCCAAGTTATAAAGGTGCTTTCCAATGCATATGTGATTTCAGCCTCATTTAAAATAATGAAAAATAGCAAAAATAATGGATAGCCTTTTTCGTATGGGTGATATGATATCCCCTTTCCTTTTTTCAGTTCTGTGAAAAATGTCCTTAACATGGTAATGATCCATACCTGGTTGTTACTGAATATGAATTCCAACAATTTGGCTTGACTGTCAGGGCACTGAAAGAATGTTCAGATTTGATGGCTGGTCTTGATGGAGATTTCAGCCATTTTTACAGTCTGCTAGTCAAACACTTGTATTTTGGCAGCAGACACTTGGAATAGTTCATCCTCAGCTTTACTCCGCCATGGCCTGAGGCTGTGCTCACCATGAGAAAGGTGGGTACAGCTTTAAAGAGAGATCTAGGCTGCCTGCTGGCAATTAGCAAAAGGGCATGCAATCCTCCACCTTTTTGACCATTAATATTGCTTTATTAACTTGCACACAATGGCTTGGCAAATACTTACCTGTCACAATTATTCATGTGCAATAATTTTTAAAACAAATAAATACTTTTTGCACTACAATGCCACTGGCAGCATATATACATTTCTTCCAGCTTCACTGTTTTTACAGTATCCAGGATGCCTGTGCATCTGCACATCTTGAACCTGTGTCTCCATCAAGCAGTGTAGTCTGGAGCCTGAGCTCTGCTGACGTTAAGTCGGTTACTTAACAAAAAGTTAGAGAGTGATTTCAGCAAAAGATCAGCTTTATTCAGCAACTCGTAACTCAACTCCAAACAGATCAACATGAATAGCCAGAACAGCTTTTGCATTGAAGCTGTTCTGCTTTTAAACTCTCCCGGCTAATGTAGCCACGCCCTAGTGTACAATATCAACCTATGAGATTGTAGAGATAAGGTCCAATCACAATAGTTCCCACTTCTGGAACTAGACGCTGGTGATTGGTCGGCTCTTCCTGGGCTACCAATTACAATTGAAGGATTAGGATCCTAGCCCAGGATGAAGCTTGACATGGTGATTCATTGACTGCATTCACATACATACATGGGTCAGATTGACTACACCACAGCTGACAACCTCACCTCTATTATCTCTGATGGGCCAGACTGGGCCAAAAATTAGGCCGTGAGCAACTTACCAAACTTTGTTCTCAGCAAAGAGATATCAGGAAGGATGTCGCTTCTCCATTCCTGGTCTCAAGAATTCTTCCCTTACAATAATTTCCCAGAGGTCCCAGATACAGGTGTGCCTCGTTTAGTTTTTTCTTATCACCCTGCACTTGGTGATGTGGCTGAAAACAGACTCCTGGAAAATCATTGAGTTTGGGTGACACTGGTGTTTGGGTGTATGACCCCTTGTAACCCTTAATAAAATGTGGGCCATGTAGATGATATCAGATTTTGGCCCACTTATCCCTCCATTAGAGTCATGCACTTCAAAAGACCGTTTAGGACACCAGCAGACCAAAAGGGGGATCAGTCCTCAGGGCAACTTGAGTGGCAGCTAGGCCTTGATGTCTTGTGAGAGGAAGCAAAGCCTAAGTGAACATGCTGATGTGGCCATGCAGTATTCAAATAAGAGAGGGAGATAGCTGAGGACAACTGCCTCAGTCTTCCTGCTCTAAGAGACAGGAACAGGAAGAGGAGAAGGGTAACAAGGAGGAAGAGAATATAGGAAATTGCAGTACCATCTAGTTCGGAGGTTGAGGGTGGTAGAATATTCCTGGAGGCATTCAGAAGATATACTCGAGGTGGAGAATCCCCACAAGGCATTAGATGTGTGGCAGCTTGATGTTTCAGCCACCAAGCACTGCACATGTATGAATCAGGTGTAGCCTGGAAAACTCTACATGCTATGTAACTCAGCATATTCTCTGATGATTATATGTTACTTTTGGTAGCCTTACCTGACACTGGGACTTTCTGTCAGAGTGGCACGTTATCATAAGCAGCTTGCCTGAAGACCTAGACTGGAAAGGCAATTGGTAGCTTTGCCACTAGACTGCCCTCAGCAAAGACCTCATTGCCCCTTTTCCCTCTTCAAGCTTCCATTGTGAAATAAGGGAGCCCCCTTCCTGTTTCCATTAACCAGCCATCCTTCCAAGCAAGTGATCTCAGCAAGGTGCAGGGTAAGACATTTCATGAAGAAGTTATAATTATAGCTCAGTAGGCAAGTCAGAAAAGATGGTGACATTCCTCTGAAAAACAGCAATTGTGATAATGGGCCTCTACGGCAGCTGTGACACCAGCAGCTTCTTCTGCCCTAAAGAGTCTACTTCCACTATGGTCACAGTTCTGTTTCCTACACACCTTGTAGAGATAATCAAGCAATAACATATAAAGATCTACCAGTGACAGCAACATCATTGCCAATCCCTGTTCAAGATCTGCAGTTTATGACATAGCCATCATCCCTATAATTGTCAATCTGAGTTCTTTTGATGGAACTGGCAGTGTTATTCATTATTGCAAACTGCCTTGAGCAGTATATATCAGCTAGACAGTCCATATTTATTTATTTAGAAAACGTATATGCTGCCTCTCTGGAGACCTGCTAGAGGCAGCTCACAAAATAAAACAATATAATAAAATCATAAAGCACAATATGCTGTTGTCAACAATAAACAAACCATAAAAAGCCGTTAAAAACAAGATGCAAAAACAAGCCAGGGTATAGCAACAGTCTGAAACAGCCAGAAACAATACTTGTAAAACAGTCCTCATGCTAGAACCAGACCATAAAAACAGATTAAAAAGGCAAAACCCCTCCATAAAAAGCCTGGGTAAAAATAAATGTTTTGGCCTTGTATCACTCCCCTTCAATTGAAGTTTGCAGACAGTTTTTAAATGTGGCATTACAGTAATCTAACATGGACCACTGTGACTCAGTCGCTCTTTGGAAAATGTCTGCAACTGGTATATCAGCTATAGCCAATAGAAGATGCTTTGTGCCATGGAGGAGACCTGAATTTCAAAACACAGGCCAGAATCCAGTGGTACCCCCTGTGATGATATGAGATTTCAGCAAAGTATCTGTGTAAGAATTTTCCACTTTGTTTTATGAATGTTGGGTTTACACTCTCTGAATGCTTAGAGGTTAAACTCAAGCTCACTTTTCAGGTAGTTTGGTCATAAACTACCATAATCCCCTCTCCCAAGAGTCAGGATGAGTAGGCTTTGTGCTCCTACACAATGAGGACCTTCCAGCCTAAAAGTGACCAAATGGTTCTAGTCTCTTTTCTTTTCTCCCTGATAAGTTTGGAATGGTTTTAAGGGCTTATGGGTAGGAGAAGCCCTGCCTCAAAAAGAAAAAAGGAGGTAGTCATTCTTGAAGAGAAGCATTTATACTTTAGAGGGGCAGCCAGGCATGATTGAGACACAGAGACATGCTAGAGACTTCTTGAGGACACCCACAGTCACATGGTCTGAAGACAGAGGATTAGCCAGGAAGAAGAAGGTAAAACGGAGATTAAAAGAGCCTGAACAACAACCCTAGTACCGTTAATATATTTCTGCCTATATCTTTAACATCACAGAGATGACTTTTAGACCTAGGGAAAGGGGGTTGTATTTATACTGCTTTAATTTTCTAAGGACTAAGATAATTAAAATGCCTTGTTAGTAAAGTAGCTTTTTATTATTTGTGCCACTTGGAAACTTGAATGCAATTGAAAGGAGTATTAATATTATTTTTAATTCCACCATTGTTTTAGAACAGTGCTCACAATTCTAGTACTTAAAACTTCCCTCAGAAAAACAAAGGGGAAAAAGGAAAGCAAAAAGCAAATTATGGGTCAAATATGGCAATGGTGGTGATGGGGGGATTTGAAATTTATCTGAAAGTCAGTTAGTATCATGTTGGATGCCATTGCAGCCGGTAGCATCCCCTCCTCCTGTCTGAACTGTGCACCTGGAGGTTGCTGCTGGTGAGAACTGAGCTCAAGGGAGTTCGTGGGGGGGGAGGAAGGAAAAAAGAGGCTAAGATCTCATCTAAAGGACCAAACTCAGCTGACCAACCAAGTCCAGAAGCATGCCAAGACTGGCAGCGGTGTCCCAGTTGGAGTGGGGGGAGTGCAGTCCACCACCACCATCCTGTCTCCGTGGCTCCCAGGAAAGGCAAGGTGAGACGAGGCACACTGCTTGCTGGCTGCCTGGGTGCAAAGCCATGCAGGAGCCTCCCACCCAGCCAACTGGAACACTGACACTGCCCTGGGAACAAAGGATGGCTGGATGGCTACGTTGGGTTGTCTGCTCAATTCCTCAGAGCTGCTTCCCAGAGACACCCCTTTTCCCAGAAATCGCTGCCCCAATGGCTATGAAAATGGATTGGGCTCTGAAGGATATGAGGCAGCAGCTAGTCCTGCCTTTAAAAAGGAAAGGAGACTTTAGAACTGCTTCCTCTCTGCTTTGTAAGTGGCTGTCGCATATTTTGTTTTCTAGCCACCATCTGACTAGTTCTTCTGACAAATGCATGAGAAGAGGAGGGCAAGGAAGCTATTACTGGTTGTGCAAGATTATTCGTTGTTGCGTGGGACTGGGTACAAAGCAAACTGCTCACTTGGTGCCAAGATTGGGGGGGGGGAATTCCTCAGTGTGCTGAGGGCTAATCAGGCTGTATGGGAAGGTCAGGGTGCCCCAGAGGAAGCACTCCTGTGCTTAGGATGAGAAGTCATGTATGGAGAGGGGGAAATTCATGCGTATTTATGCACATATGCACGTTAGGGGGAACTTTGGACACAACCAGTGTTCCCTCTAAGCTGAGTTTATTGGTTTAAAAGAGAAAAAGACAAAAACAAACATACAAAAGACAAAAACAAACATAAAAAAGACAAACATATACAAGAGAGTTCATTATCAATTTCTATCTCTTTAACTACCTCATAATTAAACATTTCAGTCTCTATTTTTCTACCTTATAGCTAAGTAAAATATTTGCAAGCTTTTATCTTAAAATTACATAACTTTCTTTTATATTTGAGCCACATACTAAGTATTCCAACTATGATTTTCTAAGCAATATCTTCATTTCTATCTTAACGTTTAAAATGACATTCTAATTATCCTTTCCACTAGTTTCTAAATATATAAAACTTAATTTCAATATACCCAAATTTAATCAATTACCATCTCATTCACCCTTTAACTGAGTATATTTATACTTCTTTAAGATTATGTAATTCTTTTAGTATATATTTCCAGCTGTGGATATACAAATAAATTCATGGAAATCATACAGGGTTGTTGCTACCCTTTCCCCTATTTTTTTATATACAACATTTAATAATAGCATATATAAACATAAAAATATAGTTCCAATTACTATAACATTCTATTTGACATTTTCTCCTAAATATAGTTACTATTTAATAAGCAAATATCAGTCTTAGTCAGTTATCATAACAAAGCCATTTTCTAACCTAATCTTCTTCACTTTTTAAACCATTGAGTTTCTATTAAAACTTTATCTCATAAATGTGTTAAAACGTAAAAGATGCACAAGTATTATTATACCATCTAGCTTCTAAGAAATTTACTTATACCATTTTTAAACTTGGCTTAACCTGTATAGATTTACTTTAATATCAAAAAAGCAGAGGTCATTTTGGGGGGATCGCGGGGGATCGCAGTTCCCCCGGGTGAGGTATGGGGGGCGGGGCACATGACGAAGCCCCGCCCCTGCTTCCGGCTGCCCTGCTTTCGGCCCTCATTCAGCCAGGAGGAGGCAGGAGAAGAGGGAGGGTAAGTTGCTTCCTCCCTGCCTCTCCCCACCCCTGCCTGCCTGGGGCCAGGGAGGGCCTTCGTGGGGCTTCCTTGCACTCCCGCTGGCCTTGCAGGTCCACCACCAGGCCCCTCATGGGGCTCGGCAGTGGAGCTGCAAGGCCGGCGGTGGCGGCCGGGACCGTTGGGGGCGGGGTGTGTGGCCTTATGACACACTTCCGGTGATGTCAGGGGGTGTGGCCTTATGACACACTTCCGGTGATGTCAGGGGGTGTGGCATATGCTAATGAGTTATGCTAATGAGTTCCCCTAGCTCTTTTTCTACACAATGACCCCTGGTGAACAGGCATATTTGTAGCAGGTTCCATCTGTGTCCAATTCTTGAGTAAGTTGGAGATTCCATATATTCTTCTATGTCTTCTTTTTGCAGTATTTTTCCTTCTCCTCTTTGATGGTTTCTCTCATTATTTGCCTTTTAATGAGCTTGTTGGTGCTCTCTGCACAAAATTTTTCTTCTTCTTTTGATGTAAAGGTCATTCCATGGAATAAATTCTCTTGCCCAGGATTTTGATCAGTATCTTGAAGGGTTGTAGGCTGCAGTTCCTTTGTTTCAGTTTTCATTTGTAGAGACCCATTTTCACTTTTATTAAATATCACTTCACAAGCCTCCTGGATCGCTATGACAATCGAGTAAAAAATTTAAATTCCTCCAACAACATTTGGGCTAAGTTAGTGGCTTTAAGACTCTCTTCCATGGCTTGTAGGGTCATTTTAATGTAATAACAGAAGCCAACTCAGTCCAGTAAACCACCAATCCCCGGAGTTAACTTTCAATATTCCTCAATTGTAACCATAAGCAAGCATGTTTACTGTCCCAGAATCATTCAACAAAAGGCAGCTGCTTTACTTTTAAAGTGGAGTCTGCGCAGAGTGGATTTCCAAACTCCAACAAGAAAGCTGAAGTTATGGGAAACTGTTAGTCTGTTTTTCTTTAACAAATCTGTGTATAAATCCAGTAAGCGCCAATAGTTTACTTGTTTAAGTTTATATCCAAGCTCAAACAGCGTTCCCTTATTGCCCCAAGTTTTAATGCAGCAATTCTTTGTTGCTTTTGTTGACTCGTAGTAGCCGCTCCGCAGGAAGAGGAGGGAGAAATTCCACCGTTGTTTCCCTTCCCCTTTCTTTTAAGTTTAAAGGGGCATTACCAAATAGTCATTAAATTATTCAGTGGTACGTTAATGAGTACTCACGGTAGACATCTTTATTGATCTTGAGGATAAGGTTCACTCTCTTTAAATTTGGCTGATCATGTCTTGTCGCTCAATGGCTGCCAAAGAGCAGTCTCTCTCGGGTCTTTGCTTCAGGACGGTAGGAGAACTTCTCGCACACTGCTGTGCGCACAAGTTCCTAAAACAAGTCCCCTGCAATGAGCCCCCCTACGGGAAGGCTCATTGGGAACCAGGCACCCTGGATCCACAACTTAAGACCCGGAGATTCAGTGTCTCCCTGGGAGCTCCCCAGGAGATGTCTGATGGCGACGCCCCACAGACCAGTTCCCCAGCTCACACATTTCTGTCTTCGCTCAGGAAGGATGGCTCCAGAGCAAACTAATGTATACAGTAGCCAAACCGCTCACTCACAACTTTAATGCCAGTAGCTCACAAAGTAGAATTTTTGTTCACAAGACTCCACAGCTTAAAGGGAGCGTTGGGTACAACACTAAAAAAACTCTCCAGAGCTTCTGCCAGAGGACTCCTTCTCCATACAAATTGCAGCTCTGTGCAAAGAGTGGTGGAGTTGCAGCCAACTTTACATACACCCGCATGCATACACACACATGTTGCTAGCAATCACAGCTTGCAGTGCCAGTGTCAGTGAGTTCTACCATGCACTGTCTACACTCAACATGTTTCCCCATACTATGAGATCGTGTGACTCTTTCCCATTTTTCACAGTGGCTGATCACAAGGCAGAGAATCCCCTGGTGCTTGGTAATATGGAAAAGGGCTTCGCAGCTCCTTGTCAGTTTCAAAAAAAGTCTTGTCAATTTCAACATAGTTTTCTCCCTTTGCCTGCATTCCTTTCTGTTCCCTTTCATTCAACCAACTAACACAAAAATGCATGCGCAAAATCTGAGCCACAAGGATTTAAATAGAATGTGTTTGCTGGACACTACTGTGCAGCCGCGATAGGACAATTGCGTAAATTAAAAAAAAAGATGGACACCATCCCCCACAAGTCACAAGTGATGTTCTACCCTGATTTAGAAAAGTGTGTGATTTTTTTACTGTAGCTGCAGAATACACAGGAGGAAAAAGAATGGTGTATAAGGTGGGTAAAGAATCCAAAGTCAAGATTAAAGGCTTACTGTTCTGAAAATCTGCAGTAAGATGTGTGTGTGTAATGAGCCATAGAGTCCAGCTGCTGGTTGCCAGACTGCAATTCTATTGGTGGCCTGCTGGTGAGAGCATAGGGGAAAACTGTTTGTGAAAAGGAATGAGTGGGATAAAGCTGGAGGGGTGAACTCCTCATCGTGGTCTTGCAGTCTGGGCCAGATTAGTAAACCACTCATTCTGTTGGCCTGAGTGTTTGAGGGGTCATTTTACTACACCCCATGCTATGAACTGGCTCTAATCTCTTCTCAATCACTCCAGTGACTAATCACTTCTCACATATTTGATCAACAACATGTCATTTTTGTTTGGATTAAGCCTCTCACCCATCCCATTACCAAAAAGAAAACCAAGCACCTGTTCAGGATTTCCAAAAAATTGCCTGACTCAGCTAATAAAGAGAAATAGAGCAAAGTGTTATCTGCATCATGGTGGTACCTTACTTGAAATCCCTGGATGACCTCTTCCAGTGGTTTCAGGTATCTACCTCTTTAAACAGCATGGGAGACAAAGTGGATCCCTGTGAGACTCCATATCATACATGCCAGGGGGCCCACCAGCAGTCCACCAATGACACCTTCTGGAATTGACCAGTTAAATAAAAGAAAAACCACTGAAGTATGGTGTTCCCTAACCCCAGTCTCACCAACCTATTCAAAAGGATACCACTGAGAAGTCCAGGACAATCATTAGGGATGTATTTCCCCTGCCACTCTCCCCACAAAGATTGTCAGTCAGGGTGACTGAAGCTGTCTCTAGCTGTGGTCAGACTACAGGCTTGGTGTGGTTTGGCTACGCCTCTATTTATTTGGTATTATTTGTTCTGGAGAGGTTTGTCCAAACATGCCACCCTTAACCCACCTCACTGTGCACTCATTCTGTGGCTGACCATTCAGATTATTGCTTTGTGGTAACCACAGAGTGGGCAGGCAGGCGGCATCCTTTTTAAAAAATTGTCTTTCACACATGTGCAGAAGTGCTCATTTGAAGCACGACTTCATTTTGACAGCTCCACAGTCCCTCCGCCAAGTACTGCATCCTCTCTGAGCCTCCTCCGTGTTTTTTCTCTTCCTTGGAATGAAGATTTACTTGAGACTAGCCCCATTGACTTCAGTACATTGACTCTTGTGTCAATCATGGTATGTTCTCAAACAGCAACTCTGAAGAAGAAAACAGTTTGCATGGGGGAAAGTGGGATGGGGAGTACAGTTGCCAGCTCCAGGCAGGGAAACTCCTGGAGATTTGGGGATGGAGCCTGGCGAGGCAAGGGAACTCATTGGGGTACAATGCCATACAGTTCACCTTCCAAAGCATTAATTTTCTCTAAATAAACTGATCTATGTAGTCTGGTTAACATCCACCCTGCACTTTAGCCAAGGTCCATGCCCAGAAAACTGCACACACTATTGGGGCAGATATTTAGCTGGGTTTGCTCAGAAGCAAGTCTGCCTGGATATTTAAATTTTTCCAGCTTTACAGTCTCCCTGAATCAGGGATGTCAGCCTCCCCAGGTTCGCTGCCAATATGGGAGCCTAACTAGGGACTATTTTCATGGCTTTCCATCCCCCAAAAACTTTGGGGAGGAGGGATTTGTCGCTCAAAAACAACTCCCCCTGGGGCTCCCAATCCTGACAGAGTGTTGGGGTGCAGAAATGTGTAAGCGGTGATTCACAACCCTGGGGTGAAGATCTGCTTATGCGCACATCGCTAACTGAATTTTTTTAAACGGCGCAAAGACGGAAGTGTGGGATCAGACTTTCCAAAGAGTGTGATGGATTGATCAGACATCCAGAAATGCGAGGTGAAACCACTGACATCTGTAAAGACTGGACTTTCCCTGGTGTCAACTCTAAGATGGGTGAGAACAGAGTGCCGACGACGTTGCTGTCTGAATCTGGATTTTAAATCCGCAGGGCAACAGCAGGGACATCAGATCAAACAGCTCATCTGATCACAGCCTCTGTTCCAAAACCAGGTCCGAATCCAGACTGAAAAACAAAAGAAAGGGATTACATTAATGAGGTCACATTACAGGTTCTGAGTACAGGATAACCCTGATCTACAGGTTTAATACACACACGTGAGCCCTGTACTACTGATTAGATAGCCTGGCATTCAATCCTGCAAGTGTTGCTTGTCTTCCAACACTGGATGTCTGCCTTTGGGGCCTTGTTATCTTTTGAATCTTCCTAGTCATCACACTAGTTTTGAGTGTTGTTTATTAAAAATAAATTATTACAAGCTGCTCTCCAATTCTAAGCCAGAGGTCTAAATAAGAGAACAGCTTATATAAACGACGACTGAGGGGTGACATGATTGAGGTTTATAAGATTATGCATGGGATAGAGCAGGTAGAGAAAGAGGTACTTTTCTCCCTTTCTCACAATACAAGAACTCTTGGGCACTCCATGAAATTGCTGAGCGGTCGAGTTAGAACGGATAAAAGGAAGTCTTCACCCAAAGAGTGATTAACACATGGAATTCACTGCCACAGGAAGTGGTGGCGGCTACAAGCATGGATGGCTTCAAAAGGGAATTAGATAAGCATATGGAGCAGACGTCCATCAGTGGCATAGATAGGAGCTCTGGGGCAAGTGATGCTCTGTCTTCTTGGTCCTTGGGGGGAGCTTCTAATGTCTTGGCCCCACTGGTGGACCTCCTGATGGCACCTGGTATTTTTGGCCACTGTGTGACAGAGTGTTGGACTGGATGGGCCTTTGTCCTGATCCAACATTGGCGTCTCTTATGTTCTTATAAGCAACCTTTGAATAACTGGACATTGCTTGCTTAATTTTTGTAGCCAGTTATCTCTCTGTGCTTTTTTAAAAAAAATATTCTAGCTGATTAGAACCCAATAGATCTGGGAGTAGTTTATAAATCTAATGCTGTACAGAGGGTTAAAGTAAAGTATGAGACACCAGACATTGTTTAAGAAGTGGGTATCTTTGCTGTCTGCAAGGAGAGCAGTGCTGCATGTTTGAAATATTTCCTCTTGGGAAGTGCTGACAGGAGTTCAGACTGTATGTATTTGTAAAGAGGGCTGTGCATCCTTGAAGTATAAAGGCTTCTTTGGCTCTAAAAACACTGGTAGGTCCCTAGTGGCAAGCTACCTTACACTCGCAGCAAATATTGGTCTCCAAATTAGTCTCAAGGCTGAAAACAAGACTATCTCTATGGATTTGGTATGGATGCTGCTGTTTCTCCAGAATTTACCATTAAAAAAGGTGGCAAGGGACCATCAGAACCAGATTTCTGTAGGGAGTGCAGTTTTATGATACGAGAAATACTAAAATATTACTGTGAGTATAGTTTATCATTTTTCAAACTGGGAGCTGATTACCCCTGTGGGTCCTTGAGAGTATCAGGGGGCAGAGGCAGAGCCCTTCTTGTGCTTTCCATCTAAAATGAAAACAGTTTTCTAGCACCGGGGGCTGGGACTCTCCAGGGAGTGAATCAGATTCCTCCTCTTTCAGCAGCCAGAAGCTCATAGAGCTGGCACCACCTGCGTTCCCCAAGTTTCCAGTTCGTCTCTGAGCACTGACGTGAAATTGTGCTGGTTAGTTAATTGGGTCTGGTAGCTCAGTCCTAGTGGAGTCATCCTAGTTGCTTCTAGTATAAATGTGAATTGGTTTTCACCCTATTTTTCCAATGCAAAGGATTTTACTTAGTGACAGAGACGTGTAGACTTTGAGAGGGTTCAATAACGACACACCGCACAACAGATTTCTTGAAGCTACTGATCAGCTCTGTCTCTCTGTCTCTCTCTGTACCAAAAACTGTTTTCTGACAGTCTCACAGCAGCGTTTTATTAGAAAACAAGCAGGCTCACACAAGGCACAGTGAAATCGTTACTCTTGGAAGCTTCTAACTAAAAATCACACTATGTTCTTCTCACAGCCAAGATTATCTTTGAATGTTGCAAAGCTTGTGCTTTCAGTAATTCATTGTGCTCTCAGAGTAATTTAACAGACTCATGGAGATTCAAAATGACCTTTGTGCATTTTGCCAATCTCCCGGTGAGAACTTGAGATTCTCCTGGGCTTGCCTTCACGGGAGTCTCTCATATTCTCACAGAGATGTCTTTCTGCATTCATGCTGCACTCTTATGTTTTTTATGGTTTTATTGTATTTTTTTTACATTGTGAGTCACCTTGGTCTCCAGAGAGGTGTCGGATACAATTGCAAAATAATTATTAAGTAGCATCCTCTGGTATGTCCCCCGAAGACCATTATGCTTTGCCGAGAACAACTTACTGGTGATCCCCAGCCCAAAAGACATCCGGTTTTCCTTCACCTTTTTCTGTCCTGGCCCCAGCCTGATGGAACTCTCTGCCCAATGACATCCATGCCCTGTGGGACCTTATGCCGTTCCACAGGGCTTGCAAGGCAGAGATGTTCTGCCAGGCCTTTGGTTGAGGACAGCGACGGTTACCACCTTGGCTGGCACTTCCTCCTTCCCCCCGCTCCCACTCATTCCCCTATGAGACGGGGACACAGTTGTAACTGGAGGCACCAATGCCATCCAAATACTGTAAACCATGAATTATATTAATCAGCTTTTAAATTGTTGGTATTGTTTGGTTATATGTTTTTATTATATGTTTTTATTATTGTTGTTCATCGTGCAGAGCCCTGAGTATTCAGGGACTGAGCAATTTGTAAATCCAAATTATAAATAAATAAATAAAATCTTACTATATTGTTCTGTATCTGCAAGAGAATGCAAGCCTCTCCGAGACATACATGCCTTGCCACTTGCGCTTTGAAGAGGGGCTGCCTAAGTCTGGTGTGTGCTGGTGGGAAGTCTTGTGGCTCCAGGAAAGCTTTATAATCAAAACGGGGGTTGCTAAAGTTTAAGAAATGCTGATATAATCAGATATTTAAAAAGCAACAACAACTGTGCAGAAGAGTGGTATTGGTGTTAGAAGATAATTGGAGATTTCCTGCTTAAATTTTGGGGAGTTGAAGACATGGCCTCAAGATTTACTTTTTTCACATTAATTAAAAAGATCCCAGAGTTATCCCAAGACATTTTGTTCCTGAGGTGTAAGATCCTAATTGTCTGTACCACACAGCTAAGGATATATATAATGAAATAATTAGTTCTTAAAATGGCACCAAAACTTCAGGGTTGCTGCTTCACTCTGCTTCAGTGTGTAACTGATCTTGAAATATGGTGTGTCTGAAGCCTGAGCTTCTTAAAGGGGTGTTCGATGACACTGTGCTTTCTAAACACTGTGATTGGTCTGCCAGAACTACTGAGCATAGGCTTGACTCCTTAGATTGTTCAGTCCAAATAGAAAATAAACAATACAAGGCAGCCAAACAGCTAAAGGATAAAAATGGTAGAGTGAATCAACAAAACTGAGATTTATTAACTCCATTAAGTAATATATGTTAGCCAATGAGAAGGGCTTCTTTTCTGCTCAGCATTTTTCCACATACTGAGTCCCCAAAGGATATTATAATGATTTCTCCTACATCGATAATGAAATCACCTCAGAGGTAGAATGTGGCAGTTCTTTAATATTGCAAAAGAATTTCAAAGTCCTCTCTGCATTATCCCCTGAGGTCTGAGAGACACTGTTAACAGTAGGTTTCATTGTCAGCCCCCCCAGTCCTTTGTGAATGTGCAAGAACAGAAAATGAACGATTAGAGAAAATGCACCAGGGTCTTCCTAGTACAGTATAGCCTTTGTCATGGCTGCTGTAGCTATGAATACTGGGTGAAGGGGCTGAGGTTTCCTGTATTCTCTACTACTGCCATAGGGAATACAGTAGTATGTAAGCCACCTTGAGCCTGCCTCGGCAGGGAGGGCGGGGTAAAAATCAAATAAATAAATAAATACATGAGAAGGAATCATAGATGCCATACTTGGCATTTTGTAGGATCTTAGGGATAGTTACATAAGGATTGGCAGCCATATAGGTCCTTACTTGTCCAAGTGAATCAGGAAATAGACTACAACTGGACCTGGTCCCACTGAATGTCAGTGGGAAGTATTTAGGTGATAAACTATCATTTATGAACCGTGACATGATTAAACTCCAGTTTAGTGTAATGTCCGAATACAGCCTACCTGGCAGACTGAGTCACACTCTGTCCTAGGGTTTGTGCTGAATTGCCAGCCTTTCAGCCAACAATCTGGCATGGTAACCAGTTGTGTTAGAGACCTCACTGCTGAGTAGTGCTGTGATAAATGTGGGTAGTATTGTATTCTTAGCTGGGCTTGAAGAAATCACATGGCAGAAGCTTTGGTCTGTTGATGACAAATATGGTATAGATCTGCTTACGCATCAGAATGAATGAACTGGCTTTTCTCTATCAGAATCTAACCTCAGGGTCTGCTGCAGACTTGGGGCTCCCACTGATAGACTGTCATAAAAGAACAAATAGTATATTTTAAGGGTCAAGTCTATTCCGGATTTCCTTTAATACATATCACAGGACACAGATAAATGACACTTTGGTTGAACCACAGTAGAAAACAGGATGAGGCCCAGCATAGTTAATATGCTTCTTGGCATTATATAATAGGCTGGCAGAGATAGACAGCAGCCAGAATTTGGCATAGCAACCAACTCATGGCAACCCTGGGACCACCATTGCCTTCCTCTGCATAGCAATCCCCATCTTCCTTGGTGGTCTCCCATCCGAGTACTAACCATGGCCAACCCTGCTTAGATCTCAAGCTCTAATAAGATAGTTCATAGCAGGCTGCTAAAGGTGTCAGGGGGGAAAACCCCTCAGGATCATAATGGGTGCCTAGCAGAATATCCATGCATTAAATAAGGGCACTTCCAGGTGAATAGCTTTTGTGGTCTAAGTTAGTATGCCTGATGCCTGCAAAACAGATGAGGACTGTCCCTTTCCCTTTGCTCATTGCTGATGGTCCAAAACCCCCAGCAAGATCGGCATGGAAGGCACCATGACCAGTTCCAAAGCATCCACATTCGCACCAAACCCCATGGAGCCTCTTCTTTGACATACTTCCTGTTCTTCTGTCAGTGCTGTGGTCATCAGAGAAGTCACTGTCTGAAAGTGCCTTCCCTCGAGGGATTTAATTTGAGCCCTGGGTCCTGGTTTATTTTTTGTGCCCCCTGTAGGGGATTTTTTAATTGCATTTTCTACAAACTATAAAGAAATAAGAAGGGGAATCTACAAACTATAGGAGAAAGTAAAGAAAAACCACTAAAAACCCAAGAGATAGTGATCATACATAATGCTTAAAAAGTTATCTTTTAGCTTAAAATTCAGTTATATTACATTGGATGTGGTCATCAAACATAATATTGCTAATATGCAAGAAAGAAATGAAACACCAACTTATCTGATGTCTTAAAAACCCTAAAAAGAAGTAAAATCAGAAAAACCATTTTAAAGAGTTTTAGAGAGTAATAACACATTTTTTTCTCCTTTTTCTTTCTCAACTGGTAACTCAGTTTCGGGGCGGTCTGCGGTGGGACCGTCGGGGCATCAGAACGCCTCGATCCGCTGGCTGCGTGGCAGGGGGAGAGGCGAACTTCAATCACCATGGCTAGGAGCCCATTCGCAGGGCTCCTGGGGAGCGCGGACAATTGGGAGCTCTTAAGGACTGCAGCTGCCATCAGAATGCCAAAACCGGAAGTCCCCCTGGGACCTCTTTTGAATGTCAGGATCCTAGAATATATGAAACAATAACAAGTGACTCATGTCTCTAAGTCTATACAGTCACTTCTGAGTTAACCGCAAGGGAGGGAGGGGCTTTCAACCCAGTGGACATGGTGGGCAGGCCACTTTTTTACACTGCAAACCTAAGAACACTTTCCTGAGGGTAAGCCCACTGAGTAGTAGGATTCTGGGTAGACCAGCTTAGGATGGCTCTTGTATAATTTTACAGCTGTGCTCACATTAACGGTTTTGTTCTGTTCTTACACCCCAATAACAGTAAACATTCTGCAGGAAAGGGAAAGACAGTGTGTGCAAATGAGATGTGACTGAGATCACGAATCTCCCAGTGTCTTTTAAAACTAAATTACATTGGATGAGGACTGCAAGGGCAGTGGAGAGAGGATTTAACCCTTTCATACCCACATGTGCCAGGTTCCCCCTAGTGTTATTGGGCGAGTCAGTCTCTGCTGAAATCCATGCTGTTTTATTCTTTGGTGTTCTACTCATCTGTGGATATTTGGAACAAATTATAAACCCACCTGGTGGAAAATATTTATGCAATAATTAATTTCCCCTGCCTGTGAATGGGTAGTATGCAACAAATCCTGCAGAAAACTGGGAGGAGGGGGAGAATGTGAAGCGCAGCCAAATGTCTCATGGGATTATTAGTCACTGGCTTCTTTTTTAGGAGATTATTTTCTTACTTTCCCCCCAATATGCCTGTTCTTTAACATGAATTATGCTCCCCAAGAGGGAAAAAAGTTTTCACATATTCTGTTCAGTAACTCACCTAATTTGGTGTAGTGGTCAGGAGCACGGACTCTAATCTGGGGGAACCGAGTTTAATTCCCCACTCCTCCACATGCAGCTGCTGGTGTGACCTTGGGTCAGTCACAAGTTCTCTCAGAGCTGTTCTCTCAGCCCCACTTACCTCATAGGGTGTCTGTTGTGGGAAAGGAGATTGTAAACCACTCTGAGACTCCGAGTGAAGAGTGGGATATAAATCCAATCTCCTCCTCCTCCTCCTTCCAGTGTGTAACCTGAATCTGCACATGTTTACCTGTAAGTAAGTCCTGTTGTGTTCTGTGGGCTTATTCCCAAGTAGGTCTGCATAGGACTGCAGCCTTTACAGTACAGTCCTAAACATATTCACACCCTGCCAAGCCCATTTATTTCAATGGATTTAGAAAAATATAACTGCTTTGGATTGCACTGTAAATCATGAATTGCAGCTTAGAAATGCAGTGACTAAATTGGATTCTAACTAGATATGGCTTCTCTGAAACATGTTTTAGTGGTGGTAGCAATATTGTGAAGAACATGTGAGTTTCTTGATTCAGGCATAACAATAACAATAATAATAATATGCCTTCAAGTCATCATGACCGACTTATGATAACCTCCTGGAGGTTTGCCTCATGGGATTTTCAAGGGAAGAGATGATCAGACAGATGGTTTGTCATTGCTTTCTTCTGCAAAACAACCCTAGTCTTCCTTGGTGATCCCCCACCCAAGTGCTGGACATGGCCAACCCTGCTTAGTTTCCAAGCTGTATCAAGCTCAGGCTAGTTTGGGCTATTGGCTGCTATGCAGACAATATATCAAAGACAATTTTCTTTGAACATAGTGTCAATATGTTGTTTAGCTGAGACTTGTGATTTCAATAAATGCTTGCAGAATATTGCTGAGATTGTTTAAGATGTCTTTTTAATTGTGTTGTTGGTATAATTTATAACATCATTAATGGACTTTAAAATGTTTAATTGGCTGACAGCTATTTGAAAAGCCTTGTTAAACCAGCTTCAACATCACATAAACCCATTAAAAGTCCAGGCATTTGAATTGTATCTGATAGATTTGGCCCACAGTTGAGACAGCAGTGCAGTTTTCCAAATATATTTTTAAAAGTTTATGCCATAATAAAAGCAAACTGTTTCAGTGATGAAAGGCCTTCTCTTTGGGAAGGCATACTTTTGGATTTGGTGCCCCCAGGCAACTGGATGAATCATATGTCTTGAAATTGGCGACCTTGTTTACTTCATATGTTTTCATATTTATTTGCTTTTTAGCATCTCACCTTACCAAGAGAGTTTCTATGGAAACCAAAAATACACAGTCCCACTACTAATCATGGTTGTTTTTTGTTTTTTCAGTATGATGGAACATCTTGCTGTGGCAGGATTTTGCCTGTCTCATGCAATAGGATGAATTATCAGGGAGTACACTCCAAGCTTCAGTGACTTCAGTACATTTAGAAGGGTGCAACTCTGTTTGGGACTGCACTGTCAGGTGACCCTGTAGTTGACTGTGCTAGATTGTCTTGCCTCTTCCTTTAAGTGAGGAACACATGGGCCAGAAAAGCAGAGAGAACAGCAGCGAACAATCTGAAGCAAAGGAAAAATGAAGAAATGTAATAGAAAGTAGTTGGCGCATGCAAATCCTAAGAAATATCTTGTGGGGCAAATCCATGTAGGGGTTAACAGATCCAGATCTGAGAGGGCATCCCAGAGGTTGCCCTTGTCCTTAAAGCTGTTCACCTGGCTAGTAAGGCATAGGGTGGGAAGTAGTAAGGGACTTCAGCTTAAAGCAAGTGGCAGCCAAGGGAGAGGGGAACACCCCACATTTTGACCAGAAGGAAATGCAAAGGGCAGCCCTGTCAGAACTAGGCAAGTATGTGTCGGCCGACTAGAGAGCTGCACCCTGTGCAGGTGAAGAGCGCTGACGTTGGCAGGCTGCATGGTGCACAGCTGGCCAGTCAGCTATCACACATCTGCTTGGGGCGGACAGCTGGTGCCTCACTTCTCTCTCTGGAGCTGCCTGCATTGTGTAGCTGCCCTTCCTCTGAAATTTTTTTGCCATCGCATCTGTGTGTCAATCATGCTGCTCCTTCTTGGCACAAAGCAGCCTTCATTTTATTTGCACAGGAGGATGGGGAATGCCGAACAGGGGAAGAGAGCTCAGTGACGACCGTCTTGTCAGTTCAGATTGATCTCCAAGTCCTGGAATTGAAGCCACACAGTTAGTGCTGATCTTCACGCAAAACAAATAAAAATAAAAATTCAATCCATTCAACAGAATTTCATTTGGCTCCTAAACAAAAATGCCAGCAGTGCTTTTGTCTGAAATCTTCACTGACAAATGGAGTGTGAGGCTTTTCTACTACTCGACAAGCATGCCATATACTTGGGAGGCATCAAGCACACTGCCAGCACAGAGAGACTGCTTTGTATCATGAATGTTATGTTGTATTGAATGAGGCACTGACTGGCACATTTATTGATTTAAATGTACAGTACATGTTGGGTCGGATCCTATGGATTTGTTCCACTAGGGGATGATTGGGGCCCTATGAGGAAAGGCTGAGGGACTTGGGAATGTTTAGTTTGGAGGAGAGGAGGTTGTTGGGAGGGGGGAGACAAAGATAGCTCTCATGAAGTCTTTGAAGGGCTGTCACTTAGAGGAGGGCAGGGAGCTGTTCCTGTTGGCTGCAGAGGAGAGGACTCACAATATTGGGTTTAAATTAAGGGCGGGAAGGGACCAGCTGGATATTAGAAAAAACGTTTTTACAATAAGAGCTGTGCCACAATGGAATCAGCTGCCTAGGGAGATGGTGAGCTCCCCCTCACTGGCAGTCTTTAAGCAGTGGCTGGCTGGACAAACACTTGTCAGGGAGGCTCTAGGCTGATCCTGCATTGAGCAGGGGGTTGGATTAGATGGCCTGTATGGTGCCTTCCAACTCTGTGATTCTATGAACTTTCAATCTAGAAAAGACAAAAGAAATGCTAATGTAGCATTTTTTTCCATTTTTCCGAAAATTTCCATTTCCCCCCGAAAAAAAACCGGAAAAAAACCGGGGTTTTTTCCGAGCTTCAAAATTTCCGGAAATTTTACATCTCTAGGGAGAGGTGGTTTACCTAATGCAGAGGATTTGCAAATTACTTCTAAAGGACAGCAAATTGTTAGTTATTTAGTGTAAAATAATCTCTCTGCCTTCTTTGTGGTGCCATGTAGATTTTTTGTCTCAGATTCCAACATACCTTGGGTCATTTATTTCACAGTCCTATGCATGCTATAAAGCAAGATATGATGTTCTTCTGTATCCTGGAGGACTGGACCCCTATTAAATGGCTAACCTCCAGCTGAATTGTTAGATAGTGATAGTATTTGCATATGTGCTGTGCAGAATGGAAGAAAGGCTTTGGAAAATTGATTGCGATCCATAGCAATCCCTTTTTTGTAGGTGGGTAGATCAGTTGGAGCTTTAGTTCTAGTTAGGCCCGTTCATGCTGTTTTTAGATATGTTTTAACTTACTTTGTTGTCACATACCCTTGGCAAAAATACAGATAAAATACTGATAAATAAATTGTGCACAGTTTTCAATTTGTAACTTTGCCTGATACAGGCAAACTTTGCCTGACTTGCTGAGTTCCAGACCAGCTGTAGCCTCTTTGCTTGGGCTTTTCAAATGTAAGTCATATCTGCCCTTTGATTCATGGATTCTGATTTGTTTATTTCCTACTGGGGTCTTTCCTTTCTTGCTCAGTCAATTACAGAGCTTTTTTTTTGTCTTCTCATCACCCAAAGTGAATCTGAGCCATTGTTCTATACCCTGCTAAGACTGAAGTGCCTTTTGCCCTTCTTGGAAACTAATCACTCTGTGCCCAGCTGTCCCTCTGAACAGACATGAATCACTGAGAGGAAGAGAGCCTTGGATGTAGGTCATCGAAGTTCAAAGGGAATAAACAAGCAAAGCAGCAAAGAGATAATTTCATATGCTCTGTGTGTGTGCATGTGCATTTGTGCTGATAGCAGGCCTGGGTACTACAGAGGCCTGGGCATATGTTAATCAGGTTGTCACCCTGATTTATATGACTCCTCTATTCCTTCAGTTCGACTCTGTGCATACACAAACACAAAGGTCTCTGTGCTAGGGAAGATTTGCCAGGCTTGTGGTGGTAAGCAATCAGGCACATTCCTCATTGTGTGATTTTCTATGACAGCAAAGCTCTCGGTCTCTCCCTAGTTTGTACAGTTATTAAATGATAGTGTTCTTTTGTTTAGAAAGAAATCATTTGGGTGTCTCCACATTTAAAGCATTCTGATTATTGTCTTCATCTCTATTGTCCAATTCCTATAACTTCTTTAAATGCAGAAATGTGGTCCCAGAGAATGGTCCGAAGGCACACAATGCAGCAAATTTGCTAAAGCTAAGCAGATAGAGGTCTGGTCAGTGCTGGGAAGGGAAGCCAGGGGCTACAAATGGAATAAATAAATCCTACTTCAAAGCCCATCAAGTTTTCCCCAGACCTCCTCTACTCTATCTGCTACTTTTTGACTCTCCCCTCCCCACTCCTTTCGCCTGTATTCTACCTCAGTTGCGCTTTGTTAGAAATACGTTTCACCAAAATCAACAGATCTTAGTTTCAAATGAACAATTTGGGACCAGTGCAAGGCTGTGGGCCTTTGTAGGTTTTTAGTGCAATGGATGTATAGTTGCCTCTTCTTTTCCCACATGCAGCCTTCTCGCCTTCCTTGCTTATGCATGTTAGAGAAGCACTTCTTATTCTGGAGGGTTCAGAGCAACAGTAGCAGAGCCTTCTGCATGGCTGATCCTGCTCGTGTCTCTGGACTAATAGTGATCAAATTGTGGATTGTGCTGTCTGAAGCTGTAGAGGGTGGATGGAAGGCATTCCTACGTAGAATGAGAATCCTCTGTAAAATATGCTTCTATATCATCGGCAGAACAGTTTGTGCGAAAACTCTATCTTAACACATAGTAGAGTCCAACAGTTTGTTGCCCAAAATGTTACTCTTGGCTAAAACATTTATATCTTGCAGCAGTCTTGTGCTCTGCTGCTTCCCACAGGGATTTCATTTTGATGATGCTGTAATACTGGCAGGGGTCTGCTGCAGTTTTGTTCTGCATCCAGCCTGCCTAGCTGAGCTTCTTAGTTATTCCATGTGTGTTCTTTTGCGTCTGCTTGGTTTCTCGGCGACCAGATGTCATCAAGAAACTGCACAAACTGTGAAAGTTGTCAAGAAGGAAGAAATAAAAGCATAACCACCTCAGTTACCTATTTTGTAAATGCTGTTTCTGATTTTGGGAAATGCACTCTAAGCCATTCTTGCTCCAATATTTATTAGTATTTTTAAAAAAATCAAGGCTTCAATCCTATCCATAGTTACTTGAAAATAAGACCCACTGAATACATGTCACTTTAGAGGCAGCATATAAATTCCCTAAATAATAAGATACAGTGGGATTTGCTTTTGAGTAAACCTGCACTTCTGTAGGCTGTAAATCAGCAGTCTTATATGCATTTATTTGTGAGTAAGCTTTGTTGATTTCATATGCATAGGTTCAGACTGCAGACCGACTATGTTACCCATAAAGAATGAACAGAGAAGATATAATTTTTTTTGGTTGTTTTTTTTAAGATTAACTACATGGAAAACTTTTAGAGGGATAGGACTCATAAAAATGCATGCATATTAAATTTCAGGGAAAGGGGAGCATACTCACACTTCATGCTGTTTGGATGACTGATCTTGTCATAATCCTTCACAGTTCTGAGAGTCCTGAGTTACTTCAGATTATCTCCAGTTTGGGAACAAATTTTATTCTACTGCATAATTTGCCATCTGAAAGACAAATGGATCTCTTCTATCTTTTAAGATATATTATTATGCAGCCTAATGTGTTTTTATATACAATGTAATATACATCAATCTTCCAGCAGCCACACAATGCATATATTATACACACAGAAACCTGTATTATTCTCAATCTATATAAATAATAGGAAATACATTATATTCTGTGACAAGTATAGTAAATCACACTTGATTTGGAAGTGTTGAAAGTGGTCTGTTCTAATATGACCCCATTAGACATCCTGGTCTACCTGTGCATGGATTAGGTGTAGTCTGTTATATGGTACAAGTGGAGACCCGCAAGAAACTTGCGGGATGGTTATCCTATTCCTCACACCTTTGCTTCCTCCTGTCTCCCTCTACCTCTCGCACACTTTTTCTCCCTTCTGCCCCCCCTTTCTTTCTTTCTCTCTATCTTCCATGTATGATTTGGAGGGTGAAGTCTATGGCATTATACTGATCTGTAGTTCCTCCCCTCCTCAAATCCCACCCTCCACCCCACAAATGTCCAGGAATTTCCCAACCTGGAGTAGGCAACACAATTTCCTTCCCACCCAACAGCCAATCTACCTTTATCTTCCTCTCTATCTTCAGCTTTCTGTCTCCACCTATCCCTCCCCCACAGCCTCTACCTAGGAAAATTACAGTCTTTCTCCACAGTGGGGACCACAGTAACATG
>NW_015167527.1:445067-447061 GCF_001447785.1 Gekko japonicus | reverse complement strand
AGCAGCTGGGCCTAATTGAGTCATGCAAATCAGGTGGTATCAAGTCACCCAGAGGGTGTTGCCTAAGGATGCCAGCCTCCAGGTGGGACCTGGGGATGCCTGGAATTACTGCTAATCTCCAGACTACAGAGATAACTTCCCATGGAGAAAATGGATGCTTTGGAGAGTAGACTCTGTGACATTGTACCCCACTGAGGTCCCTGTACTCCCCAGGCTCCACCCGCAAATCTCCAGGAGTTTCCCAGCCTGGATATGGCAACCTTATCCACAATCCCCTGCCGGTGGCCGGGGGGGGGGACCTGGTGACCCTAAACTGCTGCCAGGCCTAGGGTTGCCAACCTCTAAGTGGGGCCTGGAGGACCACCACCCCAGAATTACAACTGAACTCAAGACAGCAGAGATCTGTCTCCCTGGAGAAAATGGCTGCTTTGGAGGGTGGACTCTGTGGCATTATACCCAGCTGAGGCCTCTCCCTTCCCCAAACCCAGCCCTCCTTACAGTCCACCTCAAAACCTCTAGGGATTCCCCAGGGTGGCACTGGCAGCCCTTGTCAGGCCAGGCCCCAAGGCTCCCTCCCTCCCTCAAAGGATAAAAAACGCCAGGAAAGGGCCCTTCCCCCACCCTTTTACTGACGGAGCCAGTTAGAAGCCTCCCCCCGCCCCAAACATTCTGATCTCTCTCTCACCATTGATGCCTGGAGTTAGATCCCTGCAGAGGCCATTTCAAAAGGTACTGGGGGGAATTCAACCCTCCCTGAAGGGATTTTTTTACTTCTTGGATTTTTCTGCAGTCACAGGAAGTCTACTGACTATGTAGGAAAAGCTGTTGGGGGAGAGTGAGCCCTCTGTTGGCAAAAAATAAGTATCCGCACAACCTGCCCACTGTTGTAATTAGATATATAGATATTTGTTATTGTACAGAATATACTGGAGTAGACCAGAGCTTTTGAAGAAGAAGAAAAGAACATAAGAACATAAGAGAAGCCAATGTTGGATCAGGCCAATGGCCCATCCAGTCCAACACTCTGTCATACAGTGGACAAAAATACCAGGTGCCATCAGGAGGTCCAGCAGTGGGGTCAGGACACTAGAAGCCCTCCCACAGTTGCCCCCCCACCCCAAGCACCAAGAATACAATGCATCACTTGCCCCAGACTGAGAGTTCCTATCTATACCTTGTGGCTAATAGCCACTGATAGCCCTCTGCTTGGTTGGTTTTATACCCTGCCGTTCACTACCTGAAGGATTCTTGGGGTGAGTTGCAATCTCCTTCCCTTCCTCTCCCCATAACAGACACCCTGTGAGGTAGGTGGGGCTGAGAGAACTGTGACTGATCCAAGGTCACCCAACTGGCTGCATGTGGAGGAGTGGGGAATGAAACCTGATTCTCTGGGTTAGAGTCTGCCATTTTTAAACCACTGCACCACAGCTGGCTCTCATGTAGCCAGTTTTGGTACATGTAGCCAGTTTTAGGCTACGTAGTTGGCAAACATTAGGAATGTTCTTATGCAGATAGATGGGTTTTGCTCCCTCCCTTTTAAAGAATGCATGCATATAAACAAACACATCTTCTCTTGAGGATCACTTCAACAGATGAACACACTGAAGCTATTTTATTCTTTTTAGGTAGGTGCAGTTGAGAATATGTGACTAACCCAAGATTACCCAGCAAGCTTCCATGGCAGAGTAGGAATATGAATCTGAGTTTCCTCAGAGCCTAGTCCATCACTTTGTAACATGCTGGCTCTCTTCATTCACTTCTGCCAGACTTGTGGGAGAGTGGTGACTGGACTGAGATGACAGCCAGTCACATACTGAAGAAATGGCATCAGCATGTGGCCCATGTGGAGTGCATGTCCTCTCAGCCTGCAAACATATCCTGTTTGGTTGTATGATTTGGCTCTAAGTCTGTAGTGCCCTGAGAAGTCCTTCTCTCCCTTCCTGCAGTCCTGCACTTTGTCATCCAACCTCTGCTGCATGAGCATCACTAACATC
>NW_015167527.1:439180-445048 GCF_001447785.1 Gekko japonicus | reverse complement strand
TCATCCTTTTCTTCAGATTCAGTTCAGGCTATATACTGGAATGCTGCCAGGTAGTGCTTAAAGAGACAAGAGTGCTTAAACGCTGACGCTTTGGGATCGGTCTGTGTAATCATACCCTAAGGGCCTTCCAATTATATCTTTGCTCAGGCACCTCCAGCGATCTTAATTTGGCCCTGGCAATTCTACCTTCATCAGTCCTTCCTTCACTTGGAGCTGTTCATGGCAACTTCGAAAGGTGAATTGCTGCTAGAAATAGAAGGCAGCTGTGCTTGCTTCCTCTTGCTTGCTTATGATAACAGAGGAGGGGAATCTGGGAACTTGGCTGCCAGCTGAGTGAGATCTGGCTTGAGCTTCTATTTCCCTTTTGGTAATCAAGTATTGGTTAGATTCACTGGTATGGTATAGCCAGGAATCTCTTACGTAGCAAAGTGCACAAGGCTTACATGCAGCAGCAGCTTCACTGTACTGTGTGTGCTAGCACAGATACAAAGTTACACAGAGCCACTTGTCAGTTTCAAATTAATTAACATAAGAACATAAGAGAAGCCAATGTTGGATCAGGCCAACAGCCCATCTAGTCCAACACTCTGTCACACAGTGGCCAAAAATACCAGGTGATATCAGGAGGTCCAGCAGTGGGGCCAGGATACTAGGAGCCCTCACACTATTGACCCCCCCAAGCACCAAAAATACAGAGCATCACTTGCCCCGGAGTCCCTATTATACCTTGTGGCTAATAGCCACCGATGGACCTCTGCTCCATATGCATATCTAATTCCCTCTTGAAGCTGTCCATGCTTGTAGCTGCCGCCACCTCCTGTGGCAGTGAATTCCATGTGTTAATCACTCTTTGGGTGTAGTAGAGATGGGACTATATAGATTTTCCCCTGTTTTGATTATTCATATTTCTCTGGTTTTTATAGATTTATTCTTTAAGTAATATTTTATTAGGATGTTAGAAAGGCATGTTATATAGAAGGCTTTCCTCTTGTAGGTCTGATATTGCTAGCAGACAACATAATAGGTACAAAGTTCATGATTCTGTAGTTCTTAGGACAAACCTTTCAATGACTGGGTCAGATAGGATTTTAGTCTCGAGCATCACTTGCCCCAGAGCCCCTAGCTATACCTTGTGGCTAATAGCCACTGATGGACCTCTGCTCCATATGCTTATCTAATTCCCTTTTGAAGCCGTCCATGCTTGTAGCACCCACCACTTCCTGTGGCAGTGAATTCCATGTGTTAATCACTCTTTGGGTGAAGAAGTACTTCCTTTTATCCGTTCTAACCCGACCGCTCTGCAGTTTCATGGAGTGCCCACGAGTTCTTGTATTGTGAGAAAGGGAGAAAAGTACCTCTTTCTTTACCTGCTCTTTCCCATGCATAATCTTATAAACCTCGATCATGTCACCCCTCAGTCGTCTTTTCTCCAAGCTAAAGAGCCCTAAGCGCTTTAACCTTTCCTCATAGGGAAAGTGTTCCAACCCTTTTATCATTCGAGTTGCCCTTTTCTGCACTTTTTCCAAAGCTATAATATCCTTTTTAAGGTGTGGTGCCCAGAACTGCACACAGTATTCCAAATGAGGTCTCACCATTGATTTATATAGGGGCATTATTATATTGGCTGATCTGTTTTCAATACCCTTCCTAATAATCCCCAGCATAGCATTGGCCTTCTTTATTGCAGTCACACACTGTCTCGACATTTTCAGTGAGTTATCCACTACAACTCCAAGATCTCTCTCTTGCTCAGTCTCTGCCAGTTCAGACCCCATCAATGTGTATTTATATTTAGGATTTTTGGCTCCAATGTGCATCACCTTGCACTTGGCCACATTGAACCCCATTTGCCATGTTGACGCCCACTCGCCCATCCTTGACAGATCCCCTTGGAGTGCCTCACAATCCTCACTGGTTTTCACCACCCTGAACAACTTTGTATCATCCGCAAATTTAGCCACTTCACTGCTTACTCCCATCTCCAAATCATTAATGAACAAGTTAAAAAGCAGTGGACCAAGTACTGATCCCTGCGGTACCCCACTGCTTACCACCCTCCACTGAGAAAATTGCCCGTTTATACTCACTCTCTGTTTTCTATGAATTAGCCAGTTTTTGATCCATAGATCCTTTTATCCTTTTATCCCATGATTTTGAGCTTACTTAGGAGCCTTTGATGAGGAACTTTATCAAAAGCTTTCTGGAAGTCAAGGTAAACAATATCTATTGGATCCCCCTTGTCCACATGTTTGTTCACCCCCTCAAAGAACACTAACAGGTTAGTGAGACAAGATCTTCCCTTACAGAAACCGTGCTGAGTCTGCCTCAATAGGTTTTGTTCATCTATGTGCCTACTAATTCTTTCCTTAATAATGGTTTCCACCAATTTACCCGGTATCGACGTCAGACTGATTGGCCTGTAATTTCCCGGATCTCCTCTGGAACCCTTTTTAAAGATGGGAGTGACATTTGCTACCTTCCAATCCTCAGGAATGGAGGCAGATTTTAAGGAAAGATTACATATCTTTGTCAGGAGATCTACAAGTTCACATTTGAGTTCTTTCAGAACTCTCGGATGTATGCCATCTGGGCCTGGTGATTTTTCAGTTTTTAAGTTGTCTATCAGTTTTAGGACCTCCTCTCTCGTCACCTCAATCTGACTCAGGTCTTTCAACACCCCTCCTGAAATCAGCGGTTCTGGAGTGGGCAAGCACTTCTCATCTTCCACAGTGAAGACAGAGGCAAAAAATGCATTTAGCTTCTCAGCCATTTCCCCATCATCCTTCAGTACCAAGAATTCTGCTGGCTTAGAATCCTGTTTTGCGCAGTAGTTCTTTCCCGATTAGAAACTGGCATTCAGAGGTTCAGGAACTGTTATTCAGAGGTATACTGCCTGTGAACATGGAGATCTCATTTAGCTATCATAGCTAATATCTAACCCATGCTGCCTGGAAATTTTTCTGGGCTTTCGTAAAAATCAGCAGTTGCTTTCCTTCGTGATCAAAAGGGCTAGAAACTTGCTTTGTTAGAAATGAAAGCTGGAAATTCAGTGTAGCAATAGACTGTTATAACACTATAATGCTATTTTTTGCCCCTTGTAAGCTGTCCTGAGCCTGCTCACGGGGAGGGCGGGGTAAAAATGCCAAAAGTAAATAAATAAATAGTGATCTAGCAATTGCTGTTTAAAAAAAAACCCTAAAAAATCGGTGGGTGGCATGGCTGAAGGGAATGGCTGACATGAGTGGCTGAGGAAAGGAAAGTGTAAGAGAAACTGCCACATAGATGCTCCATTGTCACTGTGAAGGCCTCTGCGTTTGCAGTCTCATAATCTTGTGAATCATAATTTTGTGAAAGCAGCACATTCTAATCCACTCTACCATATGCCTTTACTGTCATGCTCGATGTTAACCAGTCATGTTCGTTATTAACACTTTCCCATTTGCTGCTGAGATCCTATTAACACAGGGACCTTCTGGATTGCAGTTTTCCTACCTTTCCTAGATTAATCATTATTGTAAACTTCAGACAGCTGGCTGCAGAAAACCTACAAAATCTCCATTAAACGTTGCCATGCTACAAATTAACTATGCTTTAAGCAGAAGCTCTTGGATAACTGTTAAGCACTGAATGCATTGACAGCATGTAATGCCTATCCGAAAATCTATGCTGAAGGTGCATTCTTGCTGCAAGGAGTACTGGAGTATCTCTCGTCTTCCCTTCTGTTGCTTGTGGTAGTTCTGAAGGGGGGTTATACCTTTGGTCCGTTTGTTCTGGGGGAAAGAACAACTATACAAACAGTGAGAAACTATGGATATGCAGACAGTGAACTAAAGGACATGAGGATCTCTGCAAAATGAAAACCATTTGTCAGCACTGATTCAAGGAATATTTTGCTGAGGCCCTATGTTGGACCGTTTCAAGTTCTGCCCTCCAAGAGTCTCAGCCAGTCACTTTCAAATGGTAGATTAGAATGTTGAAAAGGGGGGAAAGGAGGAGTTTGACAGTTTAACTGCTGGCCAACTGATGGAGTTGAGGGCTGTTGGATTTTGGTGGGAGAAATATTATGAGGTCTGCTGATTAGGCAGAGAGTCCATTAGGGACTTTAGATATTTTGAAGATAGGTAAGGTTTGGATTTTATTTCAATTCAGGGGGAAAAAACAATAAAAATAAGTAACAATTTATAGGCTCATCTCTAATGTGTATAACTTCACTTAAACATTAACACACTTTGCCATATTTTCATTTTTCCAAAAAAAACAACCCCCAACCCCCCCAACCTTTCTGTTGAACAAATTCCAGTATCTGTTGCTGCACATCTTGATAATCTTTATGGTTGTTTCAATACAATGCAAACAATTTCCAAATGTCAGTAAATTTTGCCATGGACCATCCTTTCTGGGGCCACTTTTCCTGTCAATAATATTTAAAAGTTAAGAGCCTTTCTGTTCTATATTATGAGTATGAATCAGTCAAAAAAGACACCTGCTTTGTAACTGTTTTTTTATATTATTTTTATTATTTTCAACACATATCACCACATACACCACATATACCACTAACCACACCATCTACATACACAATAACATACAACATACAACACAAAACAGAACCTCTCCTTCTATCACTGAAATTTTCCAACTATAACTTCATTTTATAATCCAACCATTTATACACTGGTGACCAAACATTCTGAAAAGTTAAGTTCACATTTCCATGTATCTTTTGTGTTAAATTATCCATTTCCAACACTTCAATTATTTTACTGACCAAATCCCCTCTGGTTGGTATCTGTTCACTCTTCCAACATTTTGCGAGCACTGTTTTTGCTGCTTTGTAACTGTTAAGCTCTCTCAGGCCTTAGCTCTCCAGTAACTTTTGTGACAGTAATACTGATAGGGCTGATAGGACAAAAGGAAAACAAATAAACAACCAAGCCATGCATACCACTGAAATAAACCTGTTTTGTAGTTTTCATCAAGCCCAGTGTGTGGTTCCTTGAAGACTATATATAATCCCCTTATAATAGACCAAGTGAACGTCTGGGGACACCCTTACTCCAAGCATTACTCTCAGTGAGGACTAGAAGAATAAGTGGTCCCAAAAGCCTCAATTATAAAAATAAAAGTATAAGGAGGAAAAAAAGAACTTAGTTAGGTGGGAAGTTTAAGTCCCTAGTTTCTAGATCTGTACACGGGGTGTCCTCATCACATGTCTCCCCACCAAGCAATCTTCTGTATTCCTTTTTCTTGTCGTGCCACATCAGTGGTCACTCAAGAAAATGGGTGGAGAGGGTGGGGTGATTGGAACTGCTACATTAGTTGAAACAGCTGGCTGATCTTTTGGTCTCCATGGCGACACCTTTTTTGGCAGAACTGATAATGTGAGGTAATTTAATAAACCAAACACTATTCTTTTGGAGAGCGAAGAGAATGTTTGGCAAAATTGTTATTTGTGTGTGTGTGCATGGTTGTTGTTGTTCAGGATGGGATACACATACATGCTTTGCTTTTTTATTCCATATAAAGCATCCTTGATGGTCCTAGGTGGATATGTTTTATGGCCTCAGTTTCTGTCGTTATTTTTGCCTTCTGAAATAATTATATTTTGCAAAAGTATATTTTTACATAAGAAAAGCCCTGCTGGATCTGACCAGTGGTCCATTTAGTCCAGCATCCTGTCTCACACAGTGGCTAACCAGATCCTCTGGAGGTCCAATAACAGGGCATAGAGACCAAGACCTTCCCCTGATGCTGCCTCCTGGCACTGGTATTTAGAGGTCTGCTGTCTCTCAATGTGGAGGTTCTCTTTAGTCTCATATATATGTGTGTGTGTATATATATATATATATATATATATTTGTTGTTGTT
>NW_015167527.1:429363-439044 GCF_001447785.1 Gekko japonicus | reverse complement strand
TGTGTGTGTGTGTGTGTGTGTGTAAGAATTCTGGAGCATTCATTTCATAATGGCGCTCTTCTTGTAGAGTTGTTTTAATTCATTTTAATTACATCTGGGAAATGTTCATGTCAAGATTTATAGAACATCTAATGGATCACTTGCGGGGTCACCAGGCATGGCCTGGCAACCAGCGCGAGAAGGGAGGAGGCGGGTACTTATTGCGATGGGGCATTGCTGCCCGGACATAATTATGTCACTTGTGGTGGGACCTGGAAGTGCTGACAAGTGCTAGAACATCACTCCAGAACTGACATCCTCATGCAGGGATGATGATGGCCCATTTGGCCAGCCTGTTTATGCCTGTCAACCAGCTGAGCATCGGTGGGCAGTGGTCAAAATTGCTGAGAGGTTGCTCATAATAAAAAAGCATTTGGCAAGTCTAACAGCTTGCAAGGACCTGTGATATTTTTATATTTGTGATAGTCAATGTTCCTAGATGACTAACATTTTTAGAAATGATAAAAGTAAAAGGAATACATTATTATTAGTCTCATAGTAGAGGAGAGTCTCAGAAGCATGACTAGTTCAAAGGGTCTATAATTGCAAAGATTATATGTCATATTCCTCATCAGACTCCTAATCGATAACACTTGAAGCTGGTCAGTCTGATCACAGTAACTCATATCCTGGATCAATTAAAAATAGATATATTCCAGTAGAGACTAACATATTTTTCTCTACCACTTGTTCTTTTCCCATCCTCCTATCCCCATCTGCAATTTCCAGTTCTGTCTGGACCTGCAGAGGGCAAAGAGGATGAGAAACGTAAAGTGGCCTATGTGGAAAGTGATGCTTTGCAAAATTGGTTTTCTTACTTTCTCTAATTGTCTCAGCCATAGAAACATGTTGTGATGCTAGGTACATAGAACGTGTTGTGAAATTTTTATTGTGTTGGGAAAAAAAATAAATGCTACTCACTGGGTGTAATATAAGAGGAGGACTTGTTCTCAATCAAATTCTGAATTAGGATTAAAGTTTGGTTCACAGTTTAAAAAACAGTTTTAGGCCAAGCTTGGAGTTCCATGTCTGGGGCATTGCTGTTGGTGTTTGGCCCTAAAAAGCAAGCATTAAGGGGGTTAATCTGGTCAGAAGCTGTTGTCCTGGATAAAGCCATTTCCCTGATCAAGAATGCCTGCCACCATAGACTGCTTTAAGCCCCAGTAGGGAAAAAGATGGTCACACTATGGTATCTGTCTTTTTTTACCAATCCCATTCTATAGGAGATAGTTTGAACTGAGTACATTGCATAAGAGGGGAAATTACACATGAATACATGAAGCTGCCTTATACTGAGTCAGACCCTTGGTCAGTTGTTAAATACTGGGTTCAAGACGCATTGCAGCGAACAGCTCTACTTTATTAAGTATTTATTAAGGAACAAGACTAGGCAACAGTCCCATTTAAGTAGCATGCAAAAACCACACCCAAACACACCCAACTCCCAATGATAGGCTATTTACATAACATTAGTTTTTCATTGGTCACTTCCAGAGTCCTGGTGGCCTATTGTTCTAGAGCTCCAAGCTCAGCCAGTCTCTGGTAGCTAGTCCTGCAATGTTCCAGACCTAATACATAACATCAATCAAGATTAGTTTTGTCTTCTCTGGCTTGTAGCAACTCACCAGTCTTAGTAGAAGTCTTGCACATCACCTATGATCTCATGCTTTTAACAATAGATGCTGGGGATTGAACCTGGCACCTCCTCCATACAAAGCAGATGCTCTGCCAGTGAGCCACATCCTCTCCCCCTTCCCCAGTATTGAAGCCCCAGTCTACATCAGGGCCTCCTGTGTCTGATTTTTTCACTCTGAGCAACACATTGTGAGTTTCAGTCACAGAACTCCATCACCATGTACAGTTCATAATGCAATCTTAGCATGTTTTTACCACTATTTAAGACAGAGCTAGTGAAAAAGTTGTTTTCCTGAAGCTCTGTAATGCACAACTGTGGAAGCTTTCTCATACTTCTATGTAAAGTTATAGCTATCATTCGAGATTGAAGAGCTGCGAGTGTCACACATTCATTAAACTGATTAGAACAACCACTTAACACTTTCAACCCTCTTCCGGGAATATGGAAAGAATCTGCCTTTCATTATGAATCAAGTCTGATGGCAAGGTTAGTAAGGGTGTGTATATTACCCATTTAAATCAGCACAACTGGTCTTCAGAAGAACACTGAGATACAGGCTGCATTCATATGTAATGACCAGACCGTTTGACTCTATTGGAAATTAATGATACATATCTATTTTACACAGATGTCTTGAGTGGTTTATAGTCTTGTACAAAGTCTAAAACCATTTGAAACTGGAATGAACCTTGAAAACCTTTGTGTGTAGGTATTCTCTTTCCTCACCTGTGGCTCTAACACTGAAGATTTCCTGGTTTGCAACAAACCATAGCTTGTTGTGTAGTCAAAACTGGGTGAAACAGCAAGCTGCAGTTTGTTTCCCTGCATGCAAACTAAGATTCTATACCATAGTCCTTAATCCTAGTTTGAAATCCAGGGTTTCTTCCACATGGCAGTGATTCTCCATGTAGCTCTCATTGCAGCTGTGAATTCAGAGGCATTTGCAGGGGCTAGAGAGGGTCCACACACTGCTTTCTCTGCCCATTCCTTGCCTCAGTGTTCTGTGGCTGACATTTTCCTTCTACCAGCGGTTCCTAGGTAGCAATGGCATAATAATGTTACAAGTGTGATCCAACCATGGTGATCTACACTTTTATTACATCCAGATTAGATTACTACAATGTGCTATATATAGGGCTGCCATTGAAAATTTACGGGCAGCCTCATTTGGTCCAATTTGTGTCAGAGGTGGGATACATGGATCATATCACTCTAGTACTGAAAGATATCTGCTGGCTATCCATTTTCTGGGCACACCTTAAAACCTTAAATCAGGGGTGTTAACGATAAGGCCCGGGGGCCAGAACTGGCCCATCCATGGCTCTTATGCGGCCCGTGAGCTGCTGGTTCAAGGGAGGGAGTACTGGGGGGGGGATGGGGGGAGCCACTCCATTGTGGCTTCATCACGGCAGAACAGCCTCATCTGCAGCAGTCAGTCAAGCATCATGGGAGCATCTGCTCAGTGCTGCACTGCTGCCTCTCCAATTCACCTATGTGGATTTTCCTCTGCAGCCCTCCCCCAGCCCATGGGGCCTTGCAGTGAGGCTACAACAACTCAGAGCTTAGCAGCTGCTGTCCTTTATATCTCTGGTTTCTGGCATTATGTTTCATGGCACACATGGCCCGGCCTGACAAAGTGACATTTATGTCAGATCTGGCCCTCATAACAAATGAGCTTGACACCTCTGCCCTAAATGACTTGGGGCCCGGGTACATGAAGAACCCCAGTTAAGATCTGCCTCACAAGCCCAGCTCTCCATGCTCATCCTTCAGAGAGGAGGCAAGTGGCAACCAGAGATAGAGCTTTTTCAGTAGTGGCATCTCATCTATGGAATGCCCCGCCCCCCCAGTACTTCTAGCAATTACATTGCTGTCTTTTAGATGCCAGGCCACATGTTTCTGTTTAAGGTTTGATATTTTAACACCATCTTGATAGTCTGAAAACTATTATTTATTTTAAGATGCTCAATGAGCAGCATATTTATGCCCTAGTTTATTTTCTAATGTTGGATTTTAATGATCAACTTCTAATGTTTTATGTTTTTATTATGTTTTGTTTTGTAGGTGAACTTGACCAGATTCCCTGGAGAGGTGGCATAAAAATGTTCAAAATAAATATATTGCCCTGATTGACTATTTCCTCTGAATTCTCAGCTGTCTTTTTTTTTTTTTAAAGGTCTAGTTCTTTTAATCAACAAAATGTCTTCAAGATTTACTTTTTAAAAATGAAAGCTAGCAATTCAGAGGAACGAGTAGATGTTGGAAATAGAGTGTTATAACCTTTCTCATGGTATTGATTTAGTCATTGCTTATTTAAAAAACCGGAAAAAAAAGTCTTCTGGTGGTGCGGTGGAGGGTGGTAGTTGACACAGCTCAAGGAGCTGAGGCAAAGAAAATGGTGCCAGTGGGGGTAGGACGTTGGGGGTATGCAAAGTTACTTTAACTGTGATCTTTCCAAAAAGGTTTTATGAAACCTGGTTTGGCAAAGATCACAGCCAAGCAAGGGAAAACCTGGAAAATGGTAGATTAGTGAATGGCGTTGTGTGGATGTTCCAATACTCCCACTCCAGTTTGCATGGCAAAATTGGTGCAAAACCTCTATATGGAAGCCACCCAGGTCCATAGGCAACAGAGCAAGACACTGTTTGCTGATTCACCTGATTTGTACATCATGACACACTGTTGGTAAGCAGGAAAGCTTCAATATCTGAGCTTCATGCAAAGGGAGGTGGAGTTTGGAGGCCAAGGACATCCAAGTCTCATTCCCATAACAACAAATCATTATGTTGTGTCAGGCAGTAAACAAGACAATTGTTTTAGCTTATTCCTAAATACCTGCATGTAGGAAAATGATATATGTGGAACATTCTCAGCCTTCATTTATGTAATGTTCACAGGTCCTTCTGCTTACACTTTGCTTAACAGACCAGAGCTTGTTTCCACATGTACGTTTTGCTCCCTCTTGGCTTCCTTTAAGCAGTGCTGTTTCGGACAGTGTCCATATGACATCATCATCTGTTCAACTTGTTTCCATATTCTTTCTTTTTTTGGGGAGGTGGCCTTAAAAATTGGTATTGCTACAGTATTATAACATTAAAATAATTTATTGCAACACTGTACTAGTTCCCAGCTTTTGTTTTTTAAACATGCTCTTTTAGTTACAGAGTTATGTGAGAAGGTATTGGCTGCACATTTCTCCTTATAACTCCCGAACCAAAAGAACTCATAACCCATATATCAAATGGAGTGATGAACTAGTGTACTTCGTGGATCCTGGGTGCGAAAACCATGTGTAGGGCCCTACGTGGGGAGAAGTGCCCCAGGCCCTGGTGGTCCGTGCTTGTCTGGCCAATGAGGAGCTAAGCTCCATCTCGGTGGAATACAGAGACCTGGCCAAGTGTTTGAGGAGGAAGAGCCTGATGAACTACCCCCCCCCCCATCGCAATACTGAAAGTGCTATTGAGATTTGGCCAGGGCATAAATTGCCAAAAGGGAAGCTGTACTCTATGAGCCCAGCCGAGAAGGGGGAGCTGCAGAAATTCATTGACAAAATCTTAGCACGGGGTTTCATTCACCCCGCCTCTTGCCCATTTGCAGCTCCCATTCTCTTCAGGAAGAAGGATGGGGGTTTGAGACTGTGTATGGACTGTGTCCACCACTAACGCTTACCCTCTGCCCCTGATTAAGGACCTTCTGGCTGTGGCGAAAGGTTTTTACCAAGTTGGACCTGAGAGACGCATACTTCTGGGTGCACATCTGGGAGGGAGATGAGCCAAAAATGGCTTGGTACTGACCCTCTGACCTTCTGGGTCAGTTCGAGTACTTGGTGATGCCGTTTGGGATACAAGGAGCCCTGGGGGTGTTTATGAACTTAATCAATGACGTTTTGTACAAGCACTTGTTTAGGGGGGCTCTAGTTTCGCTGTATGATATCCTCTTGTATTCAAAAGATAAGGAGTCCCACGTGAAATTACTACGGGAGGTCCTCCAGACTCTGTATGATAAGAAGCTGTTTGCCAAACTGTCTAAGTGTGAATTCCACCTGACCAAGGTTGATTTTCTGGGCTACTGCATCTCCCCAAGGGACTTGGAGATGGATCCGCACAAAGTGGCAGCAGTCTTGGGGGGGGAGGCCCCTCAGACTCGACGGCAACTCCAATCCTTCTTAGGATTTGCTAATTTCTGTAGAGCCTTCATCTAAAATTTTGCCCAAGTGAGCCTGCCCCTCATGGATCTGCTAAAGATTAAAGGGAAGGGGCAGGACAGCACTAAACTGAGTGCCCAATTGGAGTGGACAGCTGAGTGCCAAGAGGCATTCGATAAACTTAAAGCATTGTTCACGTCTGAGCCCATTTTGTGTCATCCAGACGAAAATAAAAAGTTCATTGTGCAGGTGGACGCGTCGGACATTGCTATGGAGGGGCAATACTGCAGGAAGGGCTGGATGGGCAGCTACACCCCCTTGCCTGTGTGTCCAAGAGATTTAACTCCACTGAATGGAATTGGGCAGTATGGAACAAGGAGGAGGTGGCCGTCTGGTTGGCTCTGACCACTTGGCGTCATTGGCTGGAGGGGGCGTGGTTTCCTTTTGAGGTCTGGACTGATCATAAAACCAGGGAGATAAAGGCTTTGGCTCCTGAGGGGGGGGGTTCAGTCTCAGCCTAGTCTGGCCTTTGGCTCAGCTTGGACGGCAGCTTCAAGGAAGCGTACAGGTACCACAGACTCCAGGGCATCCAGGCCACTATAACTGTGGTGGACAGCCAGGAGGGTAACAGTACAAGTGACCAGTCCCGAGGAGGGCTGGGGTTTCTCCACAACAACAGGAGGGGGAAAGTAAATCCCATCCTGAGGCCCACAACCTCCAGAGATAGAGAGGGTGTGTGTAGGGGACAGAGGAATGGTGTTTTAAATCCTGTTTATTTTCTGTGCCCAGGTTGTGTTGATGTGCATGTGTTTAGGTTCTGTGCCTAATAGGTATATAGTTCAAATAAACCTTTTTTGAGTTTAAGACCTGGTGTGCCTTGACCACTTAGTCCTCCCCACTTGGCACATTACCAGAAGCAAAAGGGAGGCCAGGGAACCCAAACGGGCCAAAATCAGAGGCTTTGCCAACTCTCCAGGGGGCGCCCAAAGATTGTGGTACTAACTTCCCAAGGCTGATGAATCAGCCAGAGGGGTCTCACTGTCCCTCTAGGAAGGCAGTGTCCATTCAGTGAGTGGTGGCAGCATGTAACAAAGGGAAATAGCCCCACCAGGAAGGATGGGAATGAAAAACAGGGGCTTGCGAACCACAGAACGGCTGCTCAGTCTCCCACGGCTGAGGGCGGGTCCCCGTTTCACCACAGATTTTATCACTGACTCCCCCCCCCCTGTAAGGGAAAGACAGTAATCTGGGTGATGGTGGACTTCTTTTTGAAACAGGCCCATTTCATCCCATTTAAACAACTGCCCACTGCAAAGACTCTTGCTAGGATGTTCATGCATCACATTGTTAAATTGCATTCAGTGCCAACCAAGATAATATCCGACAGAGGGACCCAGTTCGTTGCCACCTTTTGGAAGGAGCTTATGCAAGTACTACGCATTGAACAAGGTCTCAGCAGCGCCTACCACCCCGAGACTGATGGACAGACCGAGTGGGTCAATCAGGTGGCACAGCAATTCCACTGATGTTTTGCCAACTACCAACAGGATAACTGGGCTGAAGTGCTACCCTATGCAAAATACGGTTATAACAATTCTGTTCACAGTTCCACTGGGTTGTCACCTTTTAAAGCATTGTATGGCTGTGAGGGGACTCCTCTGCCCACGGTCAGATTACCTGACTCCCCCCCCCCCGAGAATCTCCAGGCTTGGTGGCAAAGGTTGAAGGAACACTGGCCTCAGATCCAGAAGACCGGCTTCTCTTCCTGGTTCAATGGAGGGATTTCGACCCCTCCCACAATGAATGGGTTGATGAATGTCATGTCAGTGCTCCTAAAATGATTCGTGCTTTTCATAAGATGTATCCTGGCAAACCTGGTGAGAGGGTGTCTTCGGGGGGGGGCAGAATGTCAACTATGCTGCCATCGCAGGTGGTGGGGGAAGAGGCGGCTGATGTAGTGTTTCTTGTTATGCTGGTATTTTAACTTCCGCTTCTTCACGCTGAGTCTTATCTCATAACCTGAGTGTCTGACCTTGGTACCTCCCTCCTGATGTTTCACTGGGAATATGAACCCATTAGTATAGGTGCGCTCTAGCTAATTCCCTGATTGGCTTGACCTCATCAGGGGACCCCACTTCAAATCCCATATATCTATTCCCCTCCCACCTTTACAGTTCGTTCTGATATTGAATTTATGAACAGATGACCAGCTGAGCTCTGAGAAGGAGCAGGAGATAGAGCTGCTAGAGGGGTGAGTGGGTTTTTTACTTCCTTTCAGCTGAGGTAATTTAACTGAGAGGGTACTGTGCGGGGGACTGTGTTTGGGAGTGTGTGGGTGAGTTGTGAGTTGTTGCAGAGTCCTGGCTGCCTGAGATAGGGTGTGAAAGGGTCATTGTTTGACTGTGAGTGACTGGGTGGATTTGCATAGCTGCTGGCCACACCCTCTCCTGAGGGGAAGCTTCTATTTAAGGCAGCACTTACCAGAGGCCCGAGCAGAAGGGTGAGAGCTGAGGGGTGAGGGCCTAGGGACTTTTAGCCTAGGGGCTCTGTAAGAAGCCCAGGAAGAGCCAGAAAGCCAGGGCCCTAGTCTCCTTGGGTTCCCAGTAAGGTAAGTAGACTTCTACAAGGAAAACCACTTAAAGGGCTTTATATATAATTATTGTTTTAAAAAGCAATTATGAAGCCAGAATACCAGCAGGGGATTGGGGGCTATCCAGTGTATTGCACGGAGTGTCACATCTATGACTATCTGCCCACTGGACAGAAGTCTTGGGTGTGTGCTTGGTGCAAGGAGCTCCTGGTTCTCAGGGAATGAGTTTGTTCCCTTGAGGTCAAGGTGGTTGACCTGGAGAAGCAGAGACAGTCAGTTAGGCACATGGAGAAGACTCTCAGGGACTTGCTAGATATGTCCCACTCTGGTTATGGCAGCCCCGCCGCTGCCAGGGAGCATGAGGGTCGAGAGGGAACAGGGCACCGTGCTGAGGATAATGGGAATGGGGGCTGTTCTTAGTTGGTGATTCGATTCTTAGGCAGGTAGACAGCTGGTTGGCAAAACCACGTACTGACCGTATGGTGACATGCCTGCCTGGTGCGAAGGTAGGGGACATTATACATCTTCTAGATAGACTGGTAGATAGTGCTGGGGAGGAGCCAGTGGTCATGGTCCATGTTGGCACCAACAATGTGGGGAAATGCAGTCACGAGGTCCTGGAGGAAAAATTTAGACTGCTAGGCAGGAAACTCAAGGTCAGGACCTCCAAGGTGGCCTTCTCAGAAGTGCTACCTCTTCCACGTGCAGGGCTGGAGAGACAGGCACAGATCAGGAGTCTCAGTGCATGGATGAGACAATGGTGTACGGGGGAAGGGTTCAAGTTTGTTAGGCACTGGGATACTTTTTGGAATAAGAGGGAGCTGTACAGAAGAGATGGTCTCCACTTGTCCCGAGGAGGAACTAGCCTGCTGGCACTTAAAATCAAAAAGGTGGCAGAGCAGTTTTTAAACTGAATATTGGGGGAAAGCTGACAGGAGATGAAAAGTCTCTGGTTCAGGATGTCTCATCTCGGAGAGATGAGGGGGTAGCTGTTGCCTTTCTACAGGGAGGTGGATTGGAATTGTCCACTGAAACTACGGGTAGTGATATGGACTGCCTGACAAGGTCTCGAGGCAGCAAGAGGAAGGTTGCAGGCTTAACGTGTATGGGAAATTATAGGTGTTTCTATACAAATGCTAGAAGTGTACGAGGTAAAATCGGGGAGTTGGAGTGCTTGGTGTTGGGGGGGGGGAAATAGACATTGTGGGTATTTCAGAAACTTAGTGGGATAAGGAAAATCAGTGGGATATGGTGATTCCCAGTTATATATTA
>NW_015167527.1:360083-427725 GCF_001447785.1 Gekko japonicus | reverse complement strand
TCAAAGGCTCCTAGGTAAGCTCAATAGTCACGGGCTAAAAGGACAAGTCCTTTTGTGGATCAAAAAGTGGCCAATTAATAGGAAACAGAGAGTGAGTATAAATGGGAAATTTTCTCAGTGGAGGGTGGTAAGCAGTGGGGTACCGCAGGGATCAGTACTCGGTCCGATGCTTTTTAACTTGTTTATTAATGATTTGGAGTTGGGAGTAAGCAGTGAAGTGGCTAGATAAATTTGCTAAATAAACGAAGTTGTTCAGGGTGTGAGAACCAGGGAGAATTGTGAGGCACTCCAAAGGGATTTGTTGAGGATGGGCGAGTGGGCGTCAACGTGGCAAATGTGGTTCAATGTGGCCAAGTGCAAAGTGATGCACATTGGAGCCAAAAATCCTAACTATAAATACATGTTGATGGGGTCTGAACTGGCAGAGACTGACCAAGAGAGAGATCTTGGAGTCGTAGTAGATAACTCACTGAAATGTCAAGACAGTGTGTGACTGCAATAAAAAAAGGCCAATGCTATGCCGGGGATTATTAGGAAGGGAATTGAAAACAAATCAGCCAGTGTCATAATGCCCCTGTATAAATCGATGGTATATCCTCATATGGAGTACTGTGTACAGTTCTGGTCACCACACCTCAAAAAGGATATTATAGCATTGGAAAAAGTGCAGAAAGGGGAACTAGAATGATAAAAGGGTTGGAACACTTTCCCTATGAAGAAAAGTTAAAGCACTTGGGGCTCTTTAGCTTGGAGAAACTGCAGCTGAAGGGTGACATGATCGAGGTTTATAAGATTATGCATGGGATAGAGCAGGTCGAGAAAGAAGAACTTTTCTCCCTTTCTCACAATACATGACATTGCTGAGCGGTCGGGTTAGAACAGATAAAAGGAAGTACTTCTTCACCCAGAGTGATTAATACATGGAATTCACTGCCATAGGAGGTAGTGGTGGCTACAAGCATGGACAGCTTCAAGAGGGAACTGGATAAACATATGGAGCAGAGGTCGATCAGTGGCTACTAGCCACAAGGTATAGTTAGGAACTCACAGGCTGGGTCAGGTGCTTGGGGGGGGGGGGCAACAGTGGAAAGGCTTCTAGTGTCCTGGCCCCACTGATGGACCTCCTGATGGCACCTGGTATTTTTGGCCACTGTGTGACAGAGAGTTGGACTAGATGGGCCATTGGCCTGATCCAACATTGGCTTCTCTTATGTTCTTACGTACTGTACTCATTAAACTTAAACCTTCTTGAAGGAACATTGTTGAGAACTGATTGCTGCAAGACTCTGACAGTAGGTTGGTTGATGGGTGAAAAGAAGAGAAGGAAGCAAGGAAGGTTGAAGATACTGGGGCTGCAGGAGGAGGGAAAGAGGAAATAGTGTGGGGAGGGGGACTCAGGAGAAAGTAAGTTGCCCCTGCAAGTTCTTGTCGGTCCCCCATTTGTGTGTGTATATGTGCACATATATATGCATACATGTTTGTGTGTGTATAAACACTAAATTATTATGAAGTAAAATATTTTTGTATTTGTTCATGTTTGCATCTTCCCTTTGGAAGCAATGCTACCAATCGTCAAAGTTAATGCCAACAATGCTGTAGCATTTCTGTTCACCTTGGTCTGCAGAAAACAATTACCAATTGCTGTGGCTTGGAATGCTATGGGATGCTAGAAAAATGTATACACAAGGATCTCTGAGGCAGTATTTGATGCATGAAAGTGGAATACAAATCATAAGGGTGTTACTGTGATGTTATTAATCTTCTGCAGCCCTACCCTTATTGCTAAGTGAAAATTGATGAAAAGGGCACCCACAGTTCATGCATTTGTGGATTTTAGTGAACTACTCAGCTAATTTCCCAATCATTAAAGTCTGGATTCAGTTTCTATTCTGTCTAAAGCACCCCAACTCCTATCCACACTTATCCTGATGCTGTGTCTTGTTCATATGCAGCATCTCAGCTTGTACATCTTCTGAATTCACAATTGTGGGCTCAGTGAAATGTGGCTGGCTTCACTAGCACATCAGGACAGTAGATCTGGAAGGCAAGACAATAAATATTGAATTTTTCAAGTTATAGTGGTGCTGTCAAAAGGTGCATTTTAGATCATGCTTTATTCCCTTTACCATGTCTTTTGTTATAAAGATGCTGCTGTCTTTGAGAATCTCATCAATCATGGAGTAACCCAGTGCGCTGCATTTATATTGATAGGATTTGTTGGGAGGCAGGTTCACAATACATGTTGATCATTCATCCACTTTTATTTTGAGAGAGCTTTCATTTTAAGAGACTGTGTTGTGGGAAGAACAATTTGGTTACATTATTTGGAAAAATGGGTTGTCACTATAGGCTGGTCAGATTCGTAAAGCGACAGGTTCTTGAGTGCCTTGAATAGCTAAGCAGAAGAGGGAAGATTGGCAAGGGCAGCTTGTCACACAGGGATGAAGAGAGCAGAACCTGCTGCAATTCCCTCTTCTATTAATGTTGAAGCAGCACCTCTGCATCTTGTTGCCTGGTATGGAGGTGTATAGGTGTAAAGGAGACCATCCCGGACTGTTATGAACTCATTCTGGACTCTTACAGACAGAAATTCAGGGCTATCACCTATAAGAAGGTTAACCAGCCAAGGGCACTTCAAGATGCTTCTTTTGGTGGCTGAAGTCCGTTATGCAGCAGAGAAAAAGATTGTGGGGCAGGTTGTTCTTGAGCAGCTCCTGCAGGGGATTTTGCCCCAGGCATGTACTGAATTGCATGCAGGAAATCTGCCAACCTAAAGGAAGTGACTGGGCTGCTTGAGAATTTTGCTGCGGAGCTGGCCATGGAGATGGCTGAGGGCCAGGAGGTGGCACCGACAAGAGAGGAGCCTCACATCCTTTACACACTTCCTTCCTGAACCCAGCAATCCATTTCTTTTTCAGAATTTGGAGTCAGCTTCTAATCAGTTCTGTATTGATCAAAGAGAAATTCAAAGAGAGGAGGAGCAGAAAGGGGGGCTGTGCGAAATTTCAGGCTCTCTCTGAAGATGCTCAGAGACAGGCAGTGTCTTTCCAAACCTTCCTATTTTCCTTGTCAGAAGCTGGGACTGCAGGTTAAACTCTTGAACTTGGGCACCCTCCAGTGTCCTTTGTCAGAGGTCTTTGTGGGCTTACTACTGGGAGAGAAGGGGGTTAACTCACCCTATGTCCTTTCTCTCCCATGCTGGGTCTCTCCACAGCCTAGCAGAGAAAGCCCTGGCATGTCCACCCTGGCCTTTAGTTGACTTTCCTTTTGAAGGTGCTCCTGAAGCCTTACCCATCCAGGAAATCCCAGGAAAATCCTGTGGGAGTGAGCATTCCCTTGAGCTGAGATGGGAGTTTGGCTTCATCCCTCAGAGAGGAATTCCCCTGGTCAGCTTCTGGACCTGCTGGCCAGCTGCCAACAGGCCCAGCTATTAGGTGTGATTCCTTAAAGGAGCCATGGTGCTCTATTGGCCTTTTGAGCACTGTTGCTATTCCAGAGCTTGCCAGCTTCTCCTTGGGGTGTAGTGGGGCAGAACCACGTCACTGGCCCTGCTGGGTGGCAGGTAGTTGCACCTCCCAGCTGCTGGCCTTGGTAAGTGTGGGATGGGCTCCCTTTTGAGGCTAACTGGTATGGTTAGTCCAATCACTATTAGTTAGCAGAGTACTTAAATAAAGCTATAAATGCAGGAGCGTCACTTTACCAGGTTACTCAGCTTACAAAGCTACACAGAGCCACATTGCAAGTTTAGAAGAGAAGTACTTCTCTCTTTATTTGAGAAGTACACTTTGGATAGGAAAGAGCAGAGACTGATAGATTACTAACTTACAAGCTAAAGGATGGAAGTGGATGGCAAGAGGCCCATCTGCCTCATGGTGCCAAGAGAGGACCACATGTCCCTCTCTGGTCCGTGCAGGTAGAGAACATGTCCTCATCCAGAGAGAGAGAGAGAGGAAGGAGGAAGGGGAAATTGATCCCTGAGAACACAATCTGCATTTCAAAGAGGATAGTGGCAGAAGAGTAGATACAGGAAGAAAGGTCAGTGTGCCTGTCTAACTATCTAGTCTCTCTTGCCACTCAGTCTGGAGGTTTGACAGGGGACATCACATCTGGAACTTCCAACACTCCTCAACCCTGTGCACTCCTGTTAGAGCACCATCCTGTGGTGTATAACATAAAACAGGCACAAAAGCTAAAGTTAAAAAAGGGTACATTTCTCTACAAAAAGAAATAAAAGAAAAATGTAAAGATAAATCTCTCTTTTAAAAGAGAAAAAAAGAGAGTAAGAGGAATCAATGCTATATCTTTTTTAAAAAATTGGAAAAAGAAATTCCATTCCCTATAACAACACTTTTGCTCATTTTTTTTAAGCAGGAAGAAACCTCCAGTGGTACAAGTGGAGGGAACAGTGGCCAGAGGGGGATGTCCAAAAGAAGTAGTGGTAGTAAGTCCTGCATGGACACAGGCACTGTCTTTCCTAACCTTGCCCTTGCAGTGGCAGTGAATGTGCAATGGAGAATTGTTGCTGTGTGGAGGCAGCCATAATCCATAAAGACCTTCTTTCTCATTCATATGGCATTTCTAGAAGGAAATGTATGTTAGGGGAAAGCCCATTCTATTCACAGCCTTTCTGCATTGGGGTACCTCGGCAGTGTGACTGTTGATAACAGCCCTCAAATCACATTTGGTTTCCTTGTTCATCGAGTATCTGTTCTTTCAGCTTAGTTGGTGTATGCACAGCCCTGATTATAATTCCATTGTCTAGTTATTGCTTTGATATGATGTGAATGTTGTTTCCGATCTTTAACCTCCATCTTTCTCTTATCAGTCTGTATCCCATGTCCAATTCTCAGTAACCGGAGAACATCTCTTATCATCCTAGGATATGACAGCTTCTTGCATATGTGAAAGCTTTTATTGCATCCTTCTTGTACCTTTCTTTTTACACAACTGGTAAGATTGAGCATCCCATTTGAAGAAAGTGGCAAGTTCATTCAAACATCTTAAAAATTATACATTTATGGCTTCAGGCTTTGCACACAGCAGTTTTCTGGATGTTAGTAACTGAAAATGATCTTTACTCTGCACAGTGGTAAGGAGATAATGGGCACTGATGCTATCAGCCCAAGCAGGAATAAGGCAGCACAAGTATATACAATGAACAGAAAATGGGGTTGCTGTGTGGAATCCTAAAAAAGTGAATAACCTACAGCAGTTGAGATGAATGAAAATATTGGCTTGTGGAGGGGAGCCTTTATATCTAAACCTAGAGCAAATGTGGGCAAATCTCACTGTGGTACTAAAATTGCATGATAATGCTAATGTAACCTGTGGAAAGGTTTAAACTTTGTGCATAGTTCAGTCTTTTGACCTTTACCTTTTATTTCTGGTGTCACTACCACTATTCTCAGGATAATTACTACTTTGCTTCTGTTTTGTCCATATCATATAATTACACTCCCTACATGCACTGTTTCCCCCCTTTCTCAGGCTCATGTGAGACAGAGTGGAAGAGATTTGTGTTGATGAAGTTTCTCTTAGACAACAATTTAGGTTTGTGTCAATTGAAGAAATTAGTCCTGAAACTGCTCTTATTGGTTTATGGGATGGCTCAAAACGAGCCTTACCTTCTGGCTATTTTTAAAGCTCATCTTCATTTCTAGTGAATGAGCAAATGTCAGTTTGTGAATACAGAAATAATGCACAGATATGAGCTTTGTAGGTTCCCTTGGTAATCACAGCTGGGTTTTCTAACAATAATGGGCAGCCTCTTTTTTCTTCACCTACGCTGGTTGTTATGGTGCTTGAGTAGGATTGCCAACTCCAAATTGGGTAATTCCTGGAGATTTGGGGGTGGAACCTGGAGAGGGTGGGGTTTGGGGAGGGACCTCATCAGGGTATAATGCCATAGCAGCCATTTTCTCATGGGGAACTGATCTGTGTATTTTGGAGATTAGTTGTAATTCTGGGAAATCTCCACGCCCCACCAGAAGGCTGGCAACCCTGTGCTTCAGTAATTACAGCATTCTGTAGTGGCTAACAAATGCAAAAAGGAGTTGCCATCTTCTATCATATTGGTGCCATCCTCCATGAATTGGAGGGCCCATAGTGGCTCCACATGGGGGCTGGACAGGCTGTGTGCCCTTTTTAACTAAGTCCCATCTCTGATGCAAAAGCTCTTGTGTGGTACAGAGAGTGGTAGGGAGAAACTCCTCAAGGAGGAGAACAATAGGCTGTTGTTAAGGTGATACTGAGGCTAAAAATAGTATCCAAGCTTTTAAGTAAAAGCAACAGTTGTGACCTAACATAAATATCTACCTTGAGGCAATATTGCAACAAAAGAAGAGAGTTGCTGGATCAGACCAGTGGTCCATCTAGTCCAACACTGTGTCTCATACAGTGGCCAACAAGAAGGCTTAGAGACCAAAGCCTTCCCCTGATGTTGCCTCCTAGAACTGGTATTCAGAAGTTCACTGCCTCTAAACATGGAAGTTCCCTTTGGACATCATGGCTAGTAGCCACTGATGGACCTATCCTCCATGAGTTTTATTCCCCTTTTAAAGCCATCACTACATCCTCTGGCAGTGAATTCCACATTTTAATCACTGACTGAGAGGAGGAGGTGGTTGAATTTATACCCCACCCTTCACTACCCAAAGGAGTCTCAGAGTGGTTTGAAATCTCCTTTCCCTTCCCCTCCCCACAACAAACGCCCTGTAACATAGGTGGGGCTAAGAGAGCTCTTTCCAGAACTGCTCTTCAGAGAATGGCTCTGAAAGAACTTATGACTGACCCAAGGTCACACCAGCAGCTGCATTTGGAAGAGTGGGGAATCAAACCCGGTTCTCCCCTATTAGAGTCTGCGCTCTTAACCACTACACCAAACAGGAGTACTTCCTTTTGTCCATCCTGAGTCTACTGCACATCAACTTCATTGGGCGCCCCTGAGTTTTATTGTGGGAAAGGGAGAAAAGTGGATTGCTGGTAGTGGCATAACAAAAAAGAGTTTTGTTGCATGCAGCTGTGTACGCAGACTTTAGGGCTGCCAAGTTCTTGGTGGGGGTGGAGAACCCCCTGCCTGAGCTTCTGTTGCCAGCTGCTGCTCCAAGAGGAAGTGGGGGAGGGGAGCTGGCAGTAACAGTGTGACAATTTCACTTCTGGGGAAAACCCCAGTAGTGATGGCAGGTAGATCTAGGAATCACCAGAAACACCACCGAGTTTCCGCTGATTGCTAGAACTACACATCATCACTTCTGGGTTTCCCCTGGAAGTGACGTTGTCATGCTGGCGATGATGCCTCTGGCCCCAACCCTCCTACCAGTTGCCAGGGCAACCCAGCCACATTAAGCAGGTGGCAATAATAATTTTGGAAGTCAAGAATTCCAGTTCTGTATCTGGTGGCTTGTGGGGGATGTGATAGAAAACTCAGTGATTTTCTGCCCTGGGGAACTGGAAAGCATTCAGGAAATGAATATCTGTCTGTGGCTGATGGGATGAAACTTGCTTTGCAGATCATATGGTTACACCCTACAGGAAAGTGGCTAATAGAGTAGGCTAGCTAGGCAAGGTAGTGGTGCTCAAATCCATGTACTGTCTCCCCTTCCAGGCTTCGTCTATGTACATTTATACTTCGAACAGGCATTGTGAGTCAGGTCAGAGCAGGCTGGCTTGCCTGCCTTGAAAAGATGTGGCTTCAGCATTTTATACTATAGCAAAATTTTTGTTTGTTCGTCTTTAAGGCACTACTGGACTCTCACTCTTTTTTATACTATAGCAGGCAGTATTTGGTTTTGTGTGGCTGAAGGATTCAGGGGTGGCCTGCCCACCAGACATACCTAGGCCACTGCCCAGGGAGCCAGTGTCTCTAAGGTATGGAGGGGTGCCACACCAGCCCTCCTGCAGCGTCATGGGTTAGGCTTACAGGGACCAGTTCCCCTGGAGGAAATGGCTGCATTGGAGGGCAACAGTATGGAATCACATCCCCTCTGAGCTCCCTCCCAGACCCTCCCCTCCCCAGGCACTGCCCCCAAATCTTCAGTAATTTCCCAAGCTGCAGCCAGCAACCCTAGCATTTCTTCTTGCCATGGTTTTAGTGATGATGCTGGCCTAGGGTTGCCAACCTCCAGGTGGTGTGACCAATTAAGAAGACTCCAAAGGAGGGCTGCCCACCAAAGACTCTCACACGATATGAAAGTTATACCAGTAAAAATTAACAACTGAAACTTCTATTGAAAATAATACAACACTTTAGTCAATTATAACATCAATACGAATAGATTCACAAAGTTACAGGATTCCAGTTGCCAACTAATCCAATAGGATGTAGTTAAACGACCAATTGAAGAAATAGCTAGAACATCCTATAAACTGGGGGACAATAACCTTAACTAACCACTATTAATAACCATACAGAGTAATTACATGAAGACATAACAATCACAGTGAGGAAAAAGAACATCAACAGTGAGGAGTAAAGATGCCAGTAACAGCGATAAAAGGTCCCGGTTTACTTCCCTTGTCTCCTTAAACGTTCTTCCTCAGTTGCTATTACAGAAACAGTAATTCTGTATTGAGTGAAACAATGAGCAAATCTTTTCAAGCCTCCCACAGGAGTAGCCTGGGTGATAACCTCCTGGTCTCCCGTCCGGGATATAGTCTATGTATTCATCAACAAGGAACATATACTCCACAGTCAATTCGGCACAGCCTGATAGCATTCAAAGATGGAAAGCAATCAGTTCCCCTGGAGAGAATGGCTGCTTTGGAAGGTGAACCCTATAATATTTTACCCCACTAAAGTCCCACTCCTCCCCAAATCCCACTCTTCTCAGGCTCGACCCCACAAATCTCCAGGTATTTCCCAACCTGGAGCTGGCAACCCATTGCTGGCCTTTTGCAAGTTAATGCTCTTGCTTTATCTAGTCTCATCTAGTATATTATTGCATTTTCTTTGCTATCTGGATATTGTAAGCTACTTTGGACTTGAGGATTGAGGAAGCAAGAAATAATAATTTAATAATAAATAAATGCTGAGTTCCCAAGCTACCATTTTGAAACTTGTTCCCCATGATACTAAAGGTGCTTCTGGTAGAACTTGTAGAAGTAAAGCACTAACATGAAATTGGCTTTAGGTTTTCTGGATAAAGGCTCCCTGTAAGGGAGCTGTAGGGCTACACAAACTTTAATGGCAGAAAATTGTGTAGAGGGAGTTCAGCTATATTCTCACGTCAGTGAAATGAGGAGTTCAGCCAGAGACTGTTTGGTTTAACCAGAGATAAGATAAAAGTGGGCTCATTCTAATTTGTATTTCCATTGGTTTTCCTACTGCTACTAACTTGGGATTTAGCCTGTCCACTCATCCCATTCCTGTTTCTTCTGAAATAATAGAGTTCCCATTGGTTTCATTAGAAGCTTCAAGTTTTTCATGATGCTTAGAATATAAAAAGCTATGTGATCAGCTGAGAGCACATGATGCTCGAAAACAATTTTGGCTGAAAGCCACTCCAAATGTTATTTTATTTAAATGGTAGTAATAATGCAAGAGCTGCAGTTTCAGGCTGAATTAGATGTAGCAATTTATCCTTAAGTTAAATGGTTCCAAGAGAGTTGTTACCACTGCCACTACCAGGAAAACATTTAGCCATCTCTGTTCCTAGAGAGTGAAAGACTTTGCTTGTGTCTCAGCCTTGGAAGAGAGAAACCCAACTGTTGGTCGAAGATGGGAATATGCACCAAACATTTAAAAGAATGTTGGCCTAATCTGTTTTCATTTGTTTGAGATTAAATCCAGTAACGATAGAAATGTTAAAGGATTCTTGGTTTTGGGGTGTGGAAAGTGGAATAATTCTTTAATTCCTGTGTAATGCTGGAAACTCAGCTGTGTTAAGAATGTCTGAAAATCTGTACCACACCCCAAAACCGAAAATCCTTTGAGAGACACAAGACATGAACAAATATTACACACAGGGTTTTTATTCAAAAATATGCAAATTTGCTTTTTATTAACATTAAATGAGACTGCCAAAACAAAAACAAAAGGGATACTGAGAATGATATTTATTTGTCCAATGATATTTATTGGTTTGCTAATGATATTTATTTGTCTAAAAGAGAGAAAGAGAGGGAGAGAAATGGAAAGAAAGAATGAAATAGGTGGGAAAAAAGAGAGAAAGAGGCAGACAGAGAGAGAGAAAGCAAATAGATGGGGGAGGGACGGGGAGGGAGGAAGAATGGAAGGAAAAGAGAAAGAAAGATGGAAAGAAAGCAAATAGATGGGGGAGGGACGGGGAGGGAGGAAGAATGGAAGGAAAAGAGAAAGAAAGATGGAAAGAAAGCAAATAGATGGGGGAGGGACGGGGAGGGAGGAAGAATGGAAGGAAAAGAGAAAGAAAGATGGAAAGAAAGCAAATAGATGGGGGAGGGACGGGGAGGGAGGAAGAATGGAAGGAAAAGAGAAAGAAAGATGGAAAGAAAGCAAATAGATGGGGGAGGGAGAGGTAGAAAGAAAGCAACTTTAAATGCATCCTCCAAGCTGGCTTAGCTTGGAGCAGGGATTTAAAGACACAAAAGCTTTCTCCAAGCCAGCTAGTGGGGGGGAGTGGCCTTTGAGAATGCATTTAAAGTTAAAGCTGCTTTCTTTCTCTGCTCCCCCCCCCAAGCCTACCCATGGAGGAGAACACTGGCTGAGGAAGGGAAGACTGATGGGGAGGCATGCCTCCCCTTCGTTTCCCAAGCACCCCTGCTGGGAGCTGCACAATATGTGTGAAAGAGCCGCAGTTTGGCCACCCCTGTACTTATCCCTCCTGCCCCCAATTTCACTGACTATTGTCTTGTTCTTTTTCAAAAGTTAACATTTTAAATCTTCCTTTGCATTTGTCATTTTTTTCTCCAAGTCTATGAATGCATCCTAATTATCTTATATTCAAGGTAAGAGGATAACTAGCTTCCAACATAGCACTTTTCAGGTACCCTGTGCTGACAGAATAAATGAGTGGGTACAGGTGCTGTCACCAATCTGTGTGCATTCATTTAAAGGCATGCATAGTACCTTTGCTCATACATAGCTCTGTCCTGGATGCTTTATTCAGGATTCCCAATTGATAGGACAGAGATGTGCATGCACTTGTATGCTTGAAAGTTCTTTGCATATATTCAAATAAGCATTCACAGTTTTAACCAGACCCCTTCCCCTGCAATTCATTCTACCCACATGTAGGGTTGTCAGCACTGCATCATCAAATGCCAGGAGATTTTGAGGGTGTTGCCTTAGGAAGGTAGAGTGGCAGATGAATTCACATCTGAGTGACACTCTAGGAATTTCCCCTAATCTCTGTGGTAAAGACCATAGAGATATGGGGAAATTCCTGTAGCATCATTGTGGAGGCTATTTTCCAGCATTGTTGTTCTACCACTCCTCAGTTTCTCAAAGGTCATGGTCAGACATGCCATTTGGTGCCGAGGGGAAGCGAGCCTATTTCCTCCAGTGGAAATTGACACGGCGTTGCATGATCACACATCCTTTGTAGCTGTGGGCTCAACCCGATACTGCCTGATCAGATGGCACGTTCGGGTGAGTGGGGTTTGGGGGGGGCCTTTTGTTTCCCATGTGCATAAATGAGGAATCACACCTCCGCTCTATGGGTTCCTCATGGAGTATGCGGTTACGTGCATACTGCTAAGCGGGGGGGGAAACTGCACTGAGTCAGGATGGAATGAGCAGACCATCCCAACAGCATGAGAGTGTGCTTAAGTGATCAGACAGGGGAAAGTCCGTCTGTAGCCCATTGGCAAACATTAGGACCGGACTTTCCCCGGTGTCTTTTAACTCCGCTTCTGTCGTGGGGCAGCACGGGGTGCAGATGGCTGTGGGACCTTTCCCAGATGTTGCTGTCTGATCATGCCCTTTAGATCCATCAGGCATTCACAGCTGAGTTGGATTTAAAGGCATGTCTGACCATGGCCAAAGACCAGAGGATTGGGGCTGAGGGCAGGGGTTCACCTCTGGAGGCAGATAAATGGCAAGCCTTACCTACCTGTACTGTCTTAGAAAGGCTATTGACATTAAAATAGCTCATTTAGCCTTTTATTTAAAAAGCTTTTTTCTGATTATTTGCACAAACCTTCACCTCAGAGTCTAAGAGGCACTGCATAGTACATGTATTAATTTTAGTGTTTTTTGAAACTAAAACAACCATGTGGATAGCGGTTTCAGGAGGGCGCCAGCGTGGTGTAGTGGTTAAGAGCTGTGGACTCTAATATGGAGAACTGGGTTTGATTCTCCCCTTCTCCACCTGAAGCCAGCAGGGTGGCCTTGGGCCAACTACAGTTCTCTCAGAACTCTCTCAGCCCCACCTACCTCACAAGGTGCCTGTTGTGGGAAGAGGAAAGGAAGGAGATTGTAAGCCACTTTGAGACTTCTTAGGGTAGAGAAAAGTAGAGTATAAAAACCAGCTCTTCTTCGGATATGGCTTAGCTTAGGATCTATTTAAGGACTGTCTTGCACATGTAGCAGAATGAGGAGTTAGAATGGACTGTACCACTTTAAATTGTAACGGGGCTCACATTTTTAAATGCTGGTTGATAGTATGTCCAGTTAGGGGTTTGCTGAGTCAACCTGTTCTGGACTGCACTTCCATTTAAAGATCAGGGGCACAGCTTTGGGGTCTTCTTAGACCTGGGACAGGGGTCATTTCGTAGAAAAAGAGGTGTAGGAACTCATTAGCATAACTTATTAGTATAACTTATTTGCATATGCCACACCCTCTTAAATCACCGGAAGTGTGTCAGAAGGCAACACCCACCGCTCAGGCTCCACTGGACTGTTTTGGATTGCTAGCTATTGGGGGAGGGGGACGTGCAGATCTGTCCTCACAGAGGAGGGAGAGCTTGTACCTAAAGGTGGGCCGGGGGGGGGGGCTCTGCAACTTACCTGGCTGCTTCTTGCTCCTCGTGGGCCAACTGAAGGCTGCTGAGAGGGAGCAAGGGGCGGGGCTTGTTGCATGTGCCTGCCCCCTGGGCTCCTTACTGCCGGAGCTCTGCTCCTGTGCGCTCCCGCAGGATATGACCCCTGCTTGGGACTACAGATTTAGGTACAGATTTCTTCTGTAGTACATACTTCCTTTAACCAGCTTCAGCTGGCTTGCTAGTTGCAGCCCTTCCTTAAAAGATATGACTTAGCAACACATTTGTCCATACATAGATGGCATTCAGGTTGGACTACAGCAATGTACTCTACATGGGGCTGCCTTTGAAGACTGATTGAAAGCTATATTTGGTTCAAAACACAGCAGTGAGGTTGGTTGCTTGGCATGAGGTATATCTCACCAGACTTAAAAAATCTGCACGGACTACCAGTTTGCTTCCCAACACAATTCAAAATTTTATTTATGTTACTTATCTCCCCAATGGCACTAAAACAGCCCACATAATTTTCCTCTTCTCCATTTAATCCTCACAATAAACCTGTGAGGTAAGTTTGGCTGAGTGTGTGTGACTGGCCCAAGGTTGCTCAGCATGCTCTCATGGCAGAGTAGGGATTTCAACCTTGACCTGGTAGATCTTAGTCTAACACTCTAACCACTACAGCATACAGGTATGGTTGTTACCTGCAATCCTACATGGTCTGGAATTAGAGTTGCTCTGAGCAGCACTGGGAGAGAAATTTGAACAAATGCAGGCATTGTATGTGGCATGACATCACTTCCTGGGAAAACTAGTTTTACCACAGGTTTTACCACAGGGTTTGCAGCCATTCCTAAATGTGACTTTCATTTTTTCCTGGAAGTGACTTTGCAGTGCATGCACCACTTGGCACCCACCATGCCCTCCCCAACTCCTGTTGGTTGCTTGGCCAACCCTATCTGGGACAGTGGTACCATATTAACCTACCTGCTAGGTTGTTTTCAGAGCTCCTGCTCTGTGTGCTTCCATTGGGAGAACTAAAGTATGTGAGCACCAAAGGCAGGTCTTCCTCTGGTGTGGCCCAAGACTTGGGAACTCCTGCCATTTTACATCCGAGATTATTCATCAAGATTCCTTTTCATCTTTGAGGGGATCCCTCTTTTGAATGAGAAAGCAGCTGGAGGGAAAATACTTTCTCATCCAGTAGTTTCTTTTCCCCAGCCCGTCCTCCTCTGAAACCTGTAACTACATTTTGTGTTTTTTTTAAAGAAAGACTATAGTTGCGTTGGTTGTGTAATGTCTACTTTGATCCTGAGATTTTGGCCCTGGATGACTTTCCATACAGCAAATAATCAGCCAAATAGCCTGATTCTTCTGTAGAAGTTATGTAATAACTTTCACTTTGAATTCTAGGCTACAAAAGAAAATTAGGAGGCATTCACGGATTGACAGTAAATACTATCACAAAGTAAGGTTTTAAAAGGCTGAATGTAAGTCAATAATCAGTGAAACTGAAGAGAAAGCAGTAATACAGCCCTGCAGTCTAGTTTGGCCCTCGGGGTTCATGCTTAATTTGGAATCCATCTTTATGGATAATTAGTTCAGAATTTGTTCCTTCCAATGTTCATTACCTTGCCTCATCTCAGATTCATTTGCTGTTATGTACTCCAATCAATGCTACCATTCTGTGTGCGCTCTGAAGCTTGGGGTTTGGCTTTCCTATGGCAATGCCTGCCTTCCCCCCATAATTTTCATATTTCTTCAAAATGCAGTGGCCATACAATGGTTGTATCCTGCAGGCAGCATTTGTGTTCAGTGTTATGTTTGAATTCAGGTATAATCTATTACAGGTTCTCCCTTCCTCTAATATGCACTCGTCACTTGAGTTCCGAAGGTAGGGTAGAGTACCTAACCCAGACTTTGTAAATTTGACTCTATGCTGCCAAGTCTTGGGCACTTCCCTGCTTGGAGGAGGCTGTAAAAAAGCCTGTCAACTAGTTCCTTCTAAACTTCCTAACAATGATGCTCAGCTGGGATCCTTCTTCCTCCCAACTCACCGGTAGGCTTTTGTGTTTTAAATGTGTATCTCTATTTTGTAAGCAAGCTATCATCAAGCGTGCTTTGGGTCCACTATTTATTTATTTAGATATTTATACCTTGCTTTTCTCCCCAGTAGAGACCCAAAGCAGTTTACAACATGGTTCTCCCCTCCTCTATTTTATCCACACAACAGCCCTGTGTGATATATTAGGCTGAGAGGGAGGGAGGGAGGGAGGGAGGGAGGGAGAGGCTGCAGCTAGACATGCATTTTAATCCACTGTTGCCCCGCCTCTAATTTATCCAGGGTATTTTGGAACAGAGAATACTGATCAAACTCACCCCTTTTAGCACTCTTCAAAGTGCTTTTACCCTGTTCTTGATTGATCAGACGCATATCAGACCCGGCAGCCAAGGAGTGTTGCTGTCCGCTATTTTTTAAAATAGTTCTCCCTTGAGCATGCCCACAAGTGCTGATATGCCTTCTGGAATATGTAATTCATGGGGCCATTGGCCATTTTAAAAAAGTTTGTCCTCTGGGCATACGCACAAGCGCTGGTCAACCTGCTGAGACATGTAGTCTCCCTCTCTAAACTTTTCAATTTACCCCTTCCCAAAGGACAGAAAAAAGCTGAAGTACAGGGGTGTCTTTCTTTGAAAGTTTTTATGAAGAAAACAAAGTTCAAAGCAGCCCCTGTGGGAGAGGGGGAGAGAGAGAGAGGTGCAAATATGTGGTTATGTGCATTTCGCTAACTAGTAAAAAAAATGGCGGCTGAAAAACAAGAGACCAGTTAGACCTGCCTGATGGCCTGTATGTGCAACAGAGTGATCAGACAACAGGAAATCCAGTTTGAAACCAGCTCAACCTAAAAGGACTGGACTTTCACAGGTATCAAATAAACATGCAGTAAAGGGGGGGGGGATGGGACACAGACGACTGGGGCACGACAGACAGATTGTGCATTTTAAATCCATAAGGGAATGGCAATGGCAACGGATCAAACTGCACGTCCGATCACAGCCAGAGAGAGACTGGCTCAGGATCACCCAGTGACTTTCCATGACACCTCTGGACACCTTGGTTTTCATGAGTTTATTCCTTCTGAATCACCTTAGCAAGGAAAGGTGAAGTATACCTTCACTGTAAACCTCTAGAAGGTGTGTGGGGGGGAGTGTACTAGTAACTGTTAATATAATTTACCTCATAAAAGGCAGCCTACAGAGAATTCACAAAGTAATTTCAGCCAGCCCCTAAATATCTTTCTGGCCATTTGGTTATTTGAATTTACCCTGAGATTATCTATGGTGGGAAATGACCCTCAAATTTCTGAAAAATCAATAATCCTCTTCCCCAAAGAAAAATACTGGGTTTTATTAATTTTGTATCCAATTAAATATAACCCATCTCTGCTTTCCCACTGATGCTGGTTCCACTGTGTTTGCTTGTGTGAATCCTCTTTTCTAGAGAAATAGACAAGATAGCTCTGAAATTTAAATTTTGAGTGATGGACTAATGTCTTCAAAGTAGGACCTGATCTAAAGGATAATGAATAATGTAGGTGCCAAGATTCTTTAAAGCAGGTAATGTTAGTCAAGTACCATCAGCCAACAAATAGATGACCTGGTTAAGTATTGTCATAGATTTACAAGAGACAGCAGTACAAGGCGAGCTGGTGGGCAGGAGGCATGAGCAGCCACCACTTTGAGCTAGTGGTCCCAGCAACACTGGAGTCGCCTTTTCCTCCTTTTCCTGGGGCCTTTTCCATAGCTGTTTTTGATTCCCAGACCACCTGATCACTGGGTGTGGGTCAGTGCTCCCCCTAAGCTGAGTTAGTGTGAGCTAGCTCACACTATTTTAGCCTCCGTCTCACACATTTTTGTCTTAGCTCAGGAAGGATGGTTCCAGAGCAAACTAATTTATGCAGTAGCCAAATTACTCACTTGCAACTTTAATGTCAGTAGCTCACAAAATAGAATTTTTGCTCACAAAACTCCACAGCCTAGAGGGAGCATTGGTGTGGGTGTGGGAAGGTTCAGTGAAGATGCTGGCAGCTTTAAGGTAGTCAGAGGGGGCACTTACAGCTGATTGCCTTGGCTGTTGTCCTGAAGCCGCCACCACTCACTATGACTTCAGAGACTAGGGATGGGCATAAACAGACTCACAAACTAATGTTCGGGAGCCCATGTTTGTGAACATTGGAACATCCATGAACTTTGATGCAGTTTGAGGCGGTTTGTGAAGAGCAGAAAACTGGGGGTTTAATGGCTCCAAGCCATTTAAACCCCTGCTTTCTGCTCTTCATAAAATGGCTCAGCCATTTAAATCCTCTGGTTCTGCTCCCCACCATTTAAAGCCTCCAGTTCTGCTCCCCCCCAAAGCAGCAGGGAGCAGATCCGGAAGGTTTAAACAGCTCAGAGTATTGTGGACCAGCCATGTCCTGCAGAGCAAAGAGACGCAGAAGTCTTCTCTGAGGAAGAGGTAGCCAGCAGCAGAGCCAGCCAGCGACAGAGGTGCTACAGGTGGAGGCAGTCTCTCAGAGGCCACACATAGATCCTCAGCCAAGAACCAGCACACTGATTCCTCAGCCTCCCAGCCCTGGGCTGGCAACAGAGAGCAATTGCTGGTCAGTTCACACAGACCCCCCCATCACCAGAGCCTTGGAAACACTGTTGGAGGAAGATGAGAAGAGACCTTCAAGACAGAAGGTACAGTGCATGCCTAGCAGCACAGCACTAGCCTTGCACCAACAGGGAGGATGAGTGCTTGCAGGAGCAGGACTGAGGCAGTCAGCATGTGCATTATGCAATACAGGCTGTTGAGGGGTGTGGTGCTTAAAAGCAACAGAAAAAGGAGTGGCTGTGTGGAAGCAACTCATCCATTAGGTACTGACCTTGCTGCCTGTGCTCTGGTTTGACTTCTTCATCTCTGTCCCTGGCCTGTACCTTTGTCTCCTTGTTCTTGGGTTTCCCTTTGGACTTGAAGCTGTGAGTGTTGCCTAGCCTGTGCCTGAACCTTGGAACTGTATTTTGATGCCTGAGCCAGGAATTGCTTTACAAATTCTGATACCTAGAAACTGCCTCTGTGTGCCTGCTGTGTGCCAGCAATCAGTCCATGGAGCCACTTAAATCCTCCACTTCTGTTCCCCCCCCCTTAAAGTGGCAGGAAGCAGATCTGGCGGGTGTAAATGGCTTCAAGCCAGCAGAAATCAGGGAGTGAAATGCCTCCCATGGGGCACTTCACCCCCTACTGTGTACTGGCGGCAGCTTTCAATGGCCAGCAGAAAAGAGGGGGTAAAGTGTCCCTGGGAGGCACTTTACTCCCAGATTTAACCCTGTGGTTTTGCTCCATGCTGCCTCAAAGTGGAGGGGGTAGCAAAACCACAGGGTTGTTTGCTTCCTGTTGCTTCAAAGCAAGGGGGAGCAAAACTGAGCTATTTAACCTTCTGGTTTTTCTCCCCGCTGCTTAGAAGTGGGGGGAGCAAACCCAAAGGGTTAAATGGCTCAGTTTTGCTTCCCCCTGCTTCAAAGAGGCAGGGAGCAAAACTGGAGGGTTAAATGGCTCCCAGCCATTTAAACCCTCCTGACCTGCTCCCCACTGCTTTGAGGGGGGAGCAGAAAGCAGGTGTTTAAACTTTAAATCGGGGTGTCAAATATGCGGCCCAGTTCTGCTGCTGCTGCATCATTGAAGGTTTGCCGCTTACAGATACACACCTGAACAGCATACTCAAGATTGCAATAGCACAGACATTTTGATGCAATAATTCAGAGCAAGAGGTGTCAGTTATCAGACACTGTTAAATAAAATATTGTAAGAGTGCTAATGTTTTAAGCATGTTTTTATTTTAAGTTAAAAAAATCTTTTGTGTTTGTGTCCTTTATGAAGTTTTTATCTCCGCTACCTGGCATTACATTTTATGACACACATGGCCCAGCCCAACAAGGTCTCATTTATGTCAGATCCAGCCCACATAACAAATGAGTTTGACACCCCTGCTTTAAATGGCTCACAAACCTATACAAACCAGTTCAGTTTGTGAACTGGCATATTGGTTTGTGTAGATTCATGGTTCAGTTTGTGGTTCATGTAAAAATGCGGTTTGTGCCCATTCCTACCAGAGACAGCAGAGAGGCTGGCAGCAATGGCAATGTAGCAGCAGGGCAGTCAGGTGCCCTCCAGCAGAACCCCCCCAGCAGTACAGGAACCAGGACAGCTGCCATAGCTGCCCTATGGATAAGAACACCCCTGCTTATTGGTTGTTTAAAGCGTATGGAGGAGGGATGGGTGAAACCCTAAGTTCCTTGGAGGAATAATGGGATAAAACAGGAAGCCCTGACTTTAAATTCCCACTCAGACTTGATTTTCATCTGGGCATATGGTTACCAAGCTCCCAGTGGGGCCTGGAATCCCAACTGATCTCCAGATTACAGAGATCAGTTCCCCTGGAAGAAAGGGCAGCTTTGGACTCTATTGTACTGTAACTCTGCTAAGTTTTCTTCTCTCCCCGAATTCCACCATCCCCAGGCTCCACCCCCAAATCTCCAGGGATTTCCCAAACTGGAGTTGGTATCCCTGTGACTGGCCCATCATTGTATCTCAGGACCAAACTAGACATGATGATGAGAAAGCTCATCACTGACCCCCCTCCCCCCCACACACTATTTTTTAAACTAAACCGTGGAGAACCTTGACTCAGGGTGTGAGGAGCAGAAAATGCTTTTGCCCCGCACCTTGTTTGCAATCTGAATCACTCTAGGCCTGTTGGAATGAAAACAAGGAGTTAAATGTTTCCCATTCCTGGACCAAAGTCCAAATCAGAGCTCCTCACAGCTCTAATTTAAAGTAAAAAAGAATAGCCAGGAATTCATTCAAGGATCTCCCACTGTCATATCTAGTTTGGCCCCCAGTCTATCCAACAAAACAATACTGTAAGGATATGAGATAAGCCCCCACACTGCCCTGAGCTCCCTGAAGGAAAGGCAGATTACAAATGTGATAAAATAAATCAAAGGTGAAGGAGTCACAGCTCCATGAGGAGAATATATAAAGAACTGGATGTGAATCACTACTTGGTGATAAGGCAGTTATAGCCCATAACTTTAGTCTATAGCCCATAACTCTCTGGCCTCTGAAACCTGACAGGGTCCCCCTCCTCTGAACTAGGTTGTATTGTTTGAGGAAAAATTGAAGCATATATTATCAGTCCCACAGCAAAAGAAATGAAAAGAAACCAAACCAAAAAACCAACCTTCAGTATATTGGAAAGGATAAAAACTGTTAAGCTGTTCACGTCTCTTGTCCTCCTACGTCCACATGAACAGTTTTTAAATGGAACAGTTCCATTATCCTCTGCTGAACTGTCAGTTGTAGAACACCCATTTGGAAAATAAGCTATTTTTAAATGTGTTGAAGTGGGGGGAGACTTTGGGACGCATAGAGCTGGAAGAAAATATGTGATTCTGTATTATCTGGTGAATCAAAATAGGATGAATTCCTCATGGCTGTTCACTGGGGAGTATTTCATACACTTCCTTCCTCCTCTCTTCTGTGTGGGTGAGTGAGCAGTTAACAGGAGGTTCGAAAATGGCTTTTTCTGCCATTTTAACAAATATTTTATTTGTCATTTGCACACACTGCTTTGTTTCAGTGCCTCCTAGAAAACTTTCATTAATATAACATCAATCACACTTTATAGCGCCTAACATTTTGGTGTTTTCCACTTGGGAACAGTAGCTGTGTAGTTTCCTCCTAGCTGCTGTGGCTACTATTACCAGGGACCCCCTAACTAGATGTGTTCAGTCAGCCCCAACTCGATCTTGGCTAAACTTGCATTTTGGCAGCCATTTTAGGAGTTAGCAGTGCCTTGCTTTGGAGAAGGTAAAGTCATGACAGTCAGGATAAGCTAATGAGTGGCCAACACCATGGGTGGGAGATTGACCTACTGAACAGATAACTGCATGTCTGCCCATTGCTGCAGGCCTTGCAGAGCTGGGTGCCAACCTTGGTCTATCAATGTAATTTCATCAGCAAATGCAGGTCCTCCTGAGTGTAAATGCTATAATTACCGTGAAGCCACCAGGTGGGCTTTATCACTCTTATTGACCCTCCTCAGTGTCTCCTATCAGCCTGCTTCAGGCATGGGTGACGCCTTTACCCTGCTGGGCCCCTTTGCATACCCAGGGGAATTCCTTTGTCTGGATGCAATCACCTTTGTTGCCCTCCAGGAAAGTGGCCCCCCCCAATTCAGTCAGAGCCAGGAAATCTACAGATGCTTATCCTTGACTCACTTCACATTCCTCACTTCAAAACTCTCTTTCTTCTTTCCCTTTCTTTCAGTCTCCCACTCTCCTCCTGCTCTTCATGACCATTTCCCACCTCAGCAATCTTGCTTGGCCGGTGGCTTGACTTTTTTCCCTCTCTCCTTCCATTCAGCTTTTCGTACACACATCCTATTGGACACAACCATTTCACTATTCCTGTGCCTAAGTGCCTTTCAGTTTGTGCATCCCAATTTGTGTGTGTGTGTGTGTGGTTACTGGTAGCTTAATAAAGGCACTTTGAGCTTGCTTGCCCACTATCTAGGTAAAGATTCCTAAACCACATGACAGCTGCCCCAATTGGTGAATGTGTCAGTTTTCCAAGCTAGCCAGCCTGTAGAAGTGGGAAGTGGCTTTCCCCTGACATTAAGCTTAATTTCCCCCACACTGGTTGCTTTTCTGGGCAAGTGATCTGAACCCAAGTTAGAGTCCACCTGTGTCTTAAGGATACATGTCAGAAAGAGCACATGTAGTAGTGCTGCCGATACAGTCCAGTGACACATTAAAGACTAACATTTATTTCAGTATGAGCTTTCATGAGTCAGAGGACACTGCTTCAGATTGTCTGGTTGCTTCAAACTTTATTTATTTTTTGATTAATATTTTATTGAGTGTATATGTATCCATATATTTTATACATATCTTAACACTTCCCCTCCTTGCTATGCCATTGGTTTAACAATTCCATTCCTCTTGTCTATTTTCCTTTATTATAATTCGCACTTATCCTATCTATTAACTCTAACTTAGTCTATATACTAACATACTAACTCTAACTTACTTTATGAATTACTTTCTACCACTCTGCTACCAAACATACTATCTCAATTCAGACACTTCCATTCCTTAATTAAGTTACTGCATCTACTAAATTTTTCCCTGTAATTTCATTAAAAGCTATGAACATTTTATTTTCCACATTGATGACTAAATGTCCCAGAGGCAGCCATCTGTACTGAATTCCTTTTTCTCTGAGGGTTTTCGCTGTTTCCCTGAGACGTCTCTTGCATTAATTACCTCCGCTGGAATGTCAGGAAACAGATATACAATCGTGTCCTCCAGATTCAGTCCTTGCTTGTCTCTTGCGATTGGAAAAAGTTTATTTTTTGTCTGTAGCTGTTTAAACTTGACAATTATGTCTGGTGAAGCGTCTTCATGAGCCTTTTTGGAGATGTTTAGCCAGAAGGCGGAGCTGATGATCCCTTCAGGAGACACTGTTTTTCCTGCTTCAAACTTTAATGACCTGGTGACTTACTAACAGTCATTTTATTTCCAAAAAGCAATAGGAATAAAGCTACCTTATGACGAGAGGAGCACATTAATAGGTTATTAACTGGGCATCTTATTTTAATTCACATTGTTTTAGATTTCCTCCCCCCACATGAATGCAACATGTTACATGCCCTAAATGCAGTGGCATATCAAGGGCGGCACGGTGGGTGTGGTCTACCCCAGGCACAGCTTGAGGAGGGCCTTTGAAGGGGTCCCTTGAAGCCAGGCTCATGCTGTGTCCAGCCAAACATCTTACTTTTTGTTTTTAAAATGCAGTTCAGGCTGCAGCCACTGGGGTACATGGAAGTCTGAGAATAGCAAAAAGCACTGTAGGATCAGCTACACTTCCCTTTCTCCAAGATCATACAACCAAGCCAGCATGCTGATAGCTGCTACAGTAATGGCCAGCCTGCAGGTTTTCTCCAGTAATCTAGCCTTTCTCTTTTCTTTTCCTTGTGTTGCCAGCATCTTCAGCCCTGAATCTAGCCTTTCTCTTCTTTTCTTTTCCTTGTGTTGCCCTGAATCTAGCCTTTCTCTTTTATTTTATTTTCCTTGTGTTGCAAGCGTCTTCAGCCCTGAACCTGGGGTGGTCTTTCCCAAGAGAGAGAGACCCCAGAACGACCTCTGAACCTCCACAAGCAGCGCCCTATGAAGCCAGGCTTGGTTTAAACAGCGGCTTTTGCTGGGAGTCTAGAAGAACCACATCTTGGCGAGAAAACTGAAGCCAAAGAGAATTCTCCAGGCTGGTTGCACTGCCAAGCGCCCTCTATGCAAGCACCCCCCCCATGTCTATCCTGTCAGCTCAGTCCAAAAAGGACTAGAATGGGCAAGTCTCTGCCCTTGCCTCAGGCATCATCTATTGACCAAATGGCTAGTCTTTTGTCTGTCAAATGTACAGGCAGGGAGGGACAAAAAGCCTCTGGTCTGTGCTATTGTCATGAATGAAGTATGCTGCATGTTTCCATCCCCCTCTCCTGTTGCACTTATATGTCAGGGAATACCTTTGGAATAATCCTCTCATTTCTATCTCCATATATTTGTCTAAGATACCTGCATTCTTACACCTATCCCAGATCTTTCAAGGTAAACATTAATCACCCATTCAGGTTCATCCTGCCACACATTAAGAAGCATCACTTCTTTTGTTTGACACCAGGGAAACGCCAGACCACTCTATTGTTCCACAATGTACACCCCCAGCCCAACCATCAAACACCTGGCTTAATCTCATTATATCCAGACTCTGCCTCTCTAGAAGCTCATTGGTCACATCAGGCCATAACCCTCCTGACAACTGCACCCCCTGGGACACCTGATTGGCCCCGGTAATCCATTGTCTTCACCTGAGACCAGCCCCCAAGGCCTTCCATTGGTCTGCATTGCTTTCCAATGTCTATATCTGTCAGGCACATGGCCTCAGAGTGTGTGCCTCTGCCCTGATGCCAACTGGCAGTCCACCCCTAAACCTCTGGGTTTAGGCCATAATCCTTTCTTCATGGATATCTGGACAGGTAGTATCACCCCATAACTGACCTCTCTATTAGCTATCAATCACCTCTGCTTTCTTAATTCTGTATTGTCTGTGTGAATGTTTGATTATTGTTTGTACACTTGAGAATATTTAGTAAAGAAATCATTATTTTAGCTACCCAGTCTCTGTGTCTATTCTTGGATTCTTGGGAATTCTAACTCCAATATACACAGGTCATGATCCATGCTATATAGTGTGTTCAAATTTGAATTTTTTTTACTGGCATGATTATATATAGGAAGTTTAAAATAAAATTTTCACTGTCTGTGTTTCTTTAATGGCCATTGAAACAAAGTGTGGGTCCAGTGGCATCTTTAAGACCAGACTTTGTTCTGCTGCTTCAGACCAACATGGCTACCCACCTAAATATATTTTATGGCCATTATTATTGTTTGTTTTATTTTATGATTATTACCGAAAATAATTTTGTCATAATAGAAGAGGGCCCCTAGCCTGGATAGCCCCAGGATAGCCTGATCTCATTAGATATCAGAAGCTAAGCAGAGCCAACATGGAGGCAGGCAATGGCAAACCAGCTCCAAACATCTCTTGCTTTGAAAACCATATAGGATGGCCATAAGTCAGCTGTGACTTGATGGCAAAAAAAGAGGAGGGGGGTATTAGAAAATTATCTGCCCCAGGCACTGAATAAGCTAGGTTTGCCACTGCCTAAATGCTTGCTACATGTCCTAAATCAATGGTGTGTGAAACCTTTAAAAAATCCATTTGCCTTCAGAAGCCAAAAAGCCAATATGAAAGGAATACATGTTAAGGATATGTATTTGGAATAAGCCCCACTTGAATCAGTTAAACGTATCTGTGTCTACCTGTTTACGATCGGACTCTAGCCAATTACTAGAATACAATAAGAAATGTCATCCTATTTTTTTATGGCAAGAACAAGTTTCTAGGCTTCTTATAATCACTGGGCTGTAAAGATGTTTTTCCAGGCATTACCCTCTTCCAATAAATCCTTGCAGTCATCACTTTATCATAGTGGCTGTTCTATAGGAAGTGGTTACACGTGCATGTATGTCCTACAAAGCCCTCTTCCCCATAGGACTGACTTTTGTCTTTCTTTCAGGTATCTAGGCCACCACAAGCAGAAAAAAATGGCCTACGGGGTTTCGATGAGAAGGCCTATGTGTCGTCCAAGCTGCTGAAGGTCGGAGAAGACCCTTACCGGCAGCATGCATTCAACCAATTGGAAAGTGACAAACTGAGCAGTGACCGACCCATTCGAGACACCAGGCATTACAGGTATCGTGTCATACTGCAATGATTGTCTTGTGTTGGAATATCATTGCCAGTTGTTGAGACATTTGCGTTGTGATAACACAGAAAGAGAAAAGCTGTTTCTGGATGCTTTCATAAAAAACACCTTTTTGTCTCTATATCAACTGTTTTTCTAGCATGCAAATAAGGCTACTGCAGCACATCCCACAAGAATAGGCTTACCAGGTGCCCACTAATGGCAGGCAAACTCCAGGTAATTCTTTCTGATGCCTGTTCTTATAGTTAAACCTGAATATTATGAGTTATTGGTGGCTATTTCTGCAGTACCAAAATGTAACATCTCTCTTCCTCAAGGTTGCAACTTGTCAACACTAGATGTGATATTTCTAGGACTGGGAAGCATGCTAACTTTTGACTATGCATGAGGAATGTCATAATATCAAAATACAGTGTGGGAAATACAGAGCTGGTTTGTCTCTTGTGAAGCAGCTTCTGATTGCCAGAGAGATGTGTATTTCCTGATCTGACCTAGGCTGTAGGAGCCATTTTTACCATAGAAGTTTTGACCAAATACCAGATGGGGTAACTGAGATCTCCACCTATGTATATGGGGATTCGTCCCTATGAGAACTCTCAGAAAAAAACCAGGAAATAAGAAAGCAGAATAAAACAAGGATGCACACAACAAACATGCACAAAGGCTAACTAGGAAAATCAGGGAGGAAAGGGTTGTTGTAAGGATGAGTGTTGTTGTAAGGATGAGTGAGAATTGCCGATCTTGAAGAGGTCCGCGGAAGCAGCGAAGTCAAAGAGGAAACAACCAGTGTTTTGGGAAGTGAGAGAGAAGAGAGGACCCACTTGCAAGTGGGAGTATGCAGGAGAACCAAGGACACACCCATGAATGGGGCAGCAGGGTGACATTTTTATAGGGCAAAACAGAGAACAATAAACTGATCATTCTACTGGAGACAGATGAATAGGTGGGAGAGGTTCGATGACCCTACAAGCACCGGACAGGAAGGGTGATAGGGAACATGAATAGACTCAATCGTTGATTAATCAGTGCTTTAATCAAGGGTAAAGAGTGAAGAGGAAGTCAGATGGGTGCTGAAGGGATTATTCCTGAGTGTATGGGTGACCCATTGTTCTGAGTCATGCATCTCTCCAGGGCAAGGAGGGAGTAGTAGCCAGCAAGCTGCTCTGACTCATGCCTTGAAAACTGCTTTCCCAGGCCTCTGCCTGACTAGCATCCATTTTGGGTCCACTTTGGCCGAAGAAGTGCCCTGCACTTAAGGTATTCCAATGGCATCCTTCCAATGGCATGTCTGGTTTTATGTGCTCCAATATTTGCTTGTTTGTCACTTTTGCTGTCCAAGGAATGTGCAGAAGTCTTCTCCAGCACCACAGCTCAAATGAGTATTTTCCTCCTGTCTTGCTTCTTCATGGTCCAACTTTTGTAGCCATAGGTTGCTATGGGGAACACAACAGCACAGACTAATCTGCATTTGGTTGAGGCCCGTAGCCAGGGAGGGGGGGATTTGGGGCAATGCCCCCCACAGATTGATTCAAAATAGAGAAAGGGGTATGACAAAGTTGCATTCTTTCACCTTTCCTATTCAACATGTATGCTTTCGTCCATTGTGTTCTGTTTATATGCTTCCATTTTACCATTGAATCTTATAGTAATTTCCCACATTTCCACTGCATGATGCATTCACAAACAAAAATAAACAAATTTTCAAGCCTTGATCTCCAGGCCAACATTTGGGAATCTAAATACTGCTTTAGTGCATTTCTCTAAAATTCCTTACAAGTTGTTGGGGAAAACTGCAGGTGTTTTAAAAAAATGATATAGATCAATTTCTCCCCTCACCTTACCTCCCTCCTCATTCGAGGCATTGCTATCTCCACTGAATTGTAAGCTATTTCAGTGGTGTTAGTGGAAAGCATCTCAGCATTTACCAGTTCACACTTATTTAAGTGCATCAAAAGATAAGGTCATATGAAAGAGATGAAGTGGTAGATAAGATTCAAAGGCTTTGTGCTGTAGCTTAGCTTTATTATCTCTAGGCTTCTGTTCAAAGCAACTGAGTTGGCAGGTCTGTCTAAAAAAGCCAAGACCAGCACTTGAAGGTTTTGACAATACAGAAATGGCAGAAGGGTATCTGGAGACGATACATTAGAGAGGAAAAAGTTCGAAGTTGTTTCTGTCCCTTCAAATCTTTGTTGGCCCTCAACTGATTCCAAAATTAAAGGTTGCAAGGGTTACAGTATGCCGATGACACCCAGCTGTATCTGTTATTGGATGGCCACCCAGATGCCACCCTGCAAAACCTGGCCGTGAGCCTGGAGGCCGTGGTGGGGTGGTTTAAAAAGAATGGGTTGAGACTGAATCCAAGAGGGAGGTTCTGTGGCGGGGGGAGGGGCTTCGGGGCTGGGGCACAGACTTCTGTCTTGACGAGGCACCACTGACACTGGTGCAGCCCGTCAAGAATTTGGATGTGATCTTGGATGCTCAGCTGTTTTCACTTTGTACTGGGGTCCTGTTTGGATGTAGCTTTTCTTTAAATTTGTGTTGTTTATGTATATTTTACTTTGTAAACGGCTTTGAATCCCCATTGTGGGAGAAAAGTGGGAGCCTTCCAGTGAATTGCCTGACACGGTAGGCAGATTTATCCACCTGTGTACTTATCCAGATAACACTGGTCAGGGCTCCAGAGTGCCATTGTTCTTCTGGGTATTCTTTGAACTGGCCAAAGACCAGGGAATGCCTCTTCCTGAGGGAACATCCTATTTACAGATTTTACAATTTCTCCATAATGTGGTGTTAATGGCATTTTAAAAGGGCGGGGGAGAAAGAAAATGTGAGCTAGTGCAATAATATATGTTATATGCCTTGTGCCTGTTCCTAGTTCTTCCACTTACCCTTCATCAAGGCTGCTTTATCTGCTCGAAAATTGCAGTAATAGGCCTCCATCACAGTAATAAAATGCTGCGTGAAAAAAATAGTTGTCACTTAGAGCCATCATAAAACAACAGCAATGAACATTGGGGTAAAAAATAGCAGCAGTTTAGTAATAGCCATAAAACAATAGTAATAAATGTTACAGTAATATATAGTTCAAATAAGTCATGAACAAAACGGTTGGTTATCATTTCTAGCTCTTGGGGAAAGAAATCGTGAAAGTAGCCTTGACCAGCCAAATATACTGTCTCTTTACATCCCGTTGCCCTCTTGCAGTAACTTCCCATATCTTTATTTGGCCATGCCTTGTTGTAAGAACTCTGGGCCCCTTCAGAATTCAGGCCGACATGCTAACCAGTCACCACACTGGCTTTGTATTAATACAGAACAGAAAATGCAAGACACCCACTTTTGGTTACATTCTAGTCAAAACAGGCCAGAGGATACATTCATTCACTGAATTTTCACTGGATTTCTAAATCTCCTTTCAGAATTTCAAAGTGGCATTCAACAAAAATAAACAGTAAATAAGTTATCATTATAATATATCATGAACACAACACCAGATTTTTAAAAAGCAGCAGAGACGGGTGGGGACTAGATCCCTGTTTTAAAAGGCTAATGCAGACATTAAGGTTTTCACTTCTTCCTGGAATGCCTGTAGAAAGAAGCCAAATTGATTTCCCAAGGAAGGGCATTCCAGAGCTCTGAGGCAGTCACAGAGAAGGTCTTGCTACATGTGGAACCCAATCTGGCCTCTCTGAGAGCAGGACTGTACAGCAGGGACTTGCCAATGGATATTAAATCATGTGGAGGTTGCTATGGAACTAGAGGCTCCCTTAGGGAGAGAGAGAGGACCCAGAGAGTTTAGTGCTTTATAGGCTAAAGCCAGCGCCTTGAACTTAGTCTAGAAACATACAGAAAACCTGTGCAGTTGCTTTAATATTTGTGTATTGTAATCTTGCCAACTAACTCCAGACTAAAGTTTGACTGTGCCATTTAGCACTGGCTGACGCTTCCAAGTCATATTCATATTACAATAGCCTGAGATCGCATGGATGATCTTGATTTTCTAGCAGAGAGTGCTGCTGGTGAAGCAACCAAAGCTGGGGAGAAAAGCCCTCTGGGCTACTATACCTGGGGCTCCAGGAGCAGGGCAGGGTTCAAGAGTATGTCTAAAATAGGGACCTGCTTTAGAGTTGCCAAGTCTTTTTTCCTCCCGGGCGGGGGAGCGTTGCTTTGGTCCGGGAGCTGCCGGTGGATGCATGTGTGCGCCACCAGAACATCACAGGAAGTGACGCACGACGTAGAGCATGTTGGGGGTGTGGCCCAGATCGTCAGGGGGGGAAACCATATGGTTGTCCCCCTGACGATCTGGGCCACACCCCCAATGTGAGTGACGTAGCTGCGTCACCTCTGGTGATGCAGCTTGGGGGGACAGAGTTCCCCCCCGGGGCCCAATTCCGCTGTGGCGGAAATCGGGCCTCCAAAGCGGGGGTTTCCCGGCCCCTACTTGGCAGCCCTAACCTGCTTTTTCAAGGAAAATGTGTTCTTATCTAAGATGGGGCTTCCCCCTTCTAGGCCAGTCACCATGTCTGCTGTCAGCATTGCCCTGAATAGAGCTTTGACTTACCCCACCTATTGTGATTCAATATGTATTCAATACAATAAAAATATACAAATAACAAAGAGAATATACATAATAGGTACAAAGCCTAGTTTCACCATGTAAGTCTCTTTCACTTTCATCAGCCAGTCATGAATTTGGGGTCTGTTTTTTTGTTTCCAATTCCTAGCAAAGACCAATCTGGCTGTGTAAAGGTATGCTTGAAGATTTTTAGCCATATCAGCTACACAATTTAACAGTGAGATTTCCGGTTCATTGAGAATCTGTCTCTCGAATCTGACTGATACAATTTCCACCACTTACTTCAAGTAATCTGTTGCTCCACCTATGCTTTTTAACAGGCTTTTTAATGTATGACATTAAAGAATGTGTGGTTGTTCTTAGAACAGGTAAAATTCTGGACTAAAAAAAGAAATAATGAGTGGTTGATGCCCCCAACAGTAGTTATCTGCCAAACTCCAGCCACCTGCCACACTTAGCTTTGCAATTGAAGCCATTGGGGGTGGCTCGGGTGGATTTGTCAAGATGACCATCCCTCTTATCAAACTTAAGTGATCTTCCTTTAGTTACTACGACTCTGTGTTGTTGGGCCTGGCATCTCCCAGCTAACCTAGAGTGTGGAGGGGCACAGAAGGCTAGGTAGGGGTCAGGGTTCCATCCCCAGAAAACAGCACATAAGGCCAGGATTAAGTTCAACAGGATGGCTCATTAGCACTGCAGGGCTGTAGTTTCATTCACCCACCCTCCGCTACAGAGTGGCAATTCCCACTTCCTCTACCAACCACCCCCAAGAATGTTGCACCATTGCCTTTAAGGCCGGCCCCACTAGTTTGCCCCTCCCTGAAGCCTCACTCCCAGGTGCTCTTGGAGCCAGCCTGGTCTCCTGTTGCCCTCTCCCCCCAGGGCCACCAAGGCCAATATCCAGCCTTGTCCTACTTCATGCATGTTGGGCCAGACATGCCCAACTGGGATACTACACTCACAAGACCCTCAGCTGGCTCCCTCTGGTCTGTTGCTGAGAGTGCACCCCCATCTCCCCGGCACTGTGGTCCTTGGCCTGCTTGATCCTGTCCATGTATCATGTGCTAGGAATAAACATATAATTAAAACCAAATTTAAAAGAATCAAAGCAAGATGGCAACTAAGACAGAAACAACAGCTTCAGGGCAGTCCATAGTGCCTCCTGAAGGATGTTAGTCAAATAATAAATTACTGTGGGCAGGGGAGGCCAAGATGGTTGAATGTCCACCACCTCAGCCAAAGGCCTGGCGGAACAGCTCCATTTTACAGGCCCTGCAGAACTATAATAAGTCCCGCAGGGTCCTGATTGCAAATTAATCCTTGAACTTGACAGCAGAATTATAAAAGTTTCAGCTGGATATTAGGAATAGATTTTTTATTTATTCCTTTCTAGCCCCACCCAGAAATGTGATGACCTCCACCTAGCAAGAAAGGCCAGCTGTGGGCTCGGATGTCAGGGTTATATTGGTAAAAATAGCCTTGGGTTGTTTTGATTTTTTGTGTGTGCGTAGAGCCACAGCAGAAACAAGAACCTTCGCTCTTCTCTCCAACAAATTGCTTCTGCACTTTAGTCAGCCGGTTAAATGAATGATGGGAATGGGAAACTCACAACCTGCCCTCAGAACATCTTTAGTGAGAAGTGGTACTTAGAAGCAGTGAGGAAAGTCACTCATGAGCATTTTTAAAATGGTGTGTTCTTCACTGTTTGTGCCCATTGAGACTTGCATCTAACATTTGAGGGTAGCCCTTCTCCTTTGCTTTACTGCCTTTTGAGAAGCAGAGGTATGAATGAACCATGGCCTTTCCCTTTTCTCTTTGATGTGGCAGTGTGCTGTATAGTATGAAAGTGGGATGATTCCTTTTCAATCAATATATCCTTTTGTTTGCCGGAGTGTCCTGTCCAGCATGAGCTGCAGCTAAGGCAATGCTTTCCAGGTGTGAGTCAACCCACAACCACTGAAGAGAGCTTAAATCATCTTTATTTAACTTCACATGCATTCAGTAGATCATTTACTCACAATCAAGCTGATAGCTAGATAGAGAAGTTACATCTTTGTGATCTAGGTCAATTCTATGGCCATGGTGAGAAAGAGATGAACCTGGGGGACGGTAATAGAGCTGTATGGTGCTAGGCTGGGTGTTAAACTGATAGTATATTAATTGGGATGTATAGACATTTAGATCCTGTAAGTAAGTGTTGTATGAAATGTTTGTGCTTTATTAAAACAATAAAACATTAAAAAAAAGAAAAAGAAAGAAAGAGATGAGCTTCCCCTTCTCCTTTGCGGTAAGGATAGACAAAGAAGCAGGAAAAGAGCAATAAAACTCCTCTTTGCGCCTCTGAGCTCAGGAAATTATCCTAATGAGCCAGTCAGAGGGAAGCTGCTGGGACCCCTAACTAAGAACTACAATTCCCAGGTGCAACTACTCTTAAAGATACACAGCAGTTTTACCAAACTACTACTGCCTACAGTTAACGCTTACTGGGGGCAGCACACGGAGAAAAAGCAACTTTTTTTCCAGGAGCTTCCATTGAGTGGCAAATTGGATGGCAAATTACTTCTGAGAAGTCCCAGATGGTCAGTTTCCCCCCCCCCCCAAGAGATGTCTTTCCAATGCAGGAACCAAGTGGCTTGAGCGTCTCTAATGACTGACTCAGAACAATGTAAAACTGACTGGATGGGCCCAATTCTAAAGAACGGGATATGAATGAGCAACGGGAAAGTCCTAAAGGGTGCCAGAAACCTCCATGAAGTGAAAGTTTGCCTTTACTGCACTGTCAAAACTAGTGACAAATAGGATTACCAGATATCCTTTTAGGGAACGCTGTGGAATGCTGGATCAAAGAAGAAATACTCTGAGTTTGTGGTGTCTTATGCTGAACCATGTAGTTGCAATTTTCAAAAAATATAGGAGTTCATGCAACTCTTTATTGATTATGCTGATACCCCAATGATTGCATGCCTTCCATGCATCCACCCAAAGGTTTGACTTGGCCAGGGAAGTAGAACTACAGTGGTTAGTTAATGACTCCACTGGGTGAAGGAGTCAATTGGTCTGTGGAGCTCCTGCCCAGAGGCTTGATTGACAAGCCAAGGGTTGGGGAAGCAGGAGGAGGCAATAGCTGAGTCCTGCCTGCCTTGAGTTCTTAAACCAAGCGACAGATGTGGAAGGCAATTAAACCCAGCAGCTCTTACTTTTCTCACATAGGATGAGCATATAATGATATTATTTCAGATTCTTGCTAGAACTTTAACATTCTTAACATGTCTTTATTTTAAATGACTAATAAGAACACTCCATTTCTCCATAAGAACATCACATTGGAATTCTGAGAAGAACTTGGTCGAGTGTAAAGGTTGCCCATAAAATTCACACCGTCAGCAAAAGAAATATTTGCAAAGTCATGCAAATGAATCCCCCTCCAGCTTCACAATCTCTTAATCAGTAAGGAAGAGAGAGAATGTAAAAAACCCACTCTAGGCAAAACATTAGCATAGCCCTTAAACAGAGTAGCTGGGCATATATGCATTTCACATTAGTCTTTCTTTCACTTTAAGGCATCTAAATATTGCCATTTTCTTGACCCTGCTCTGAACCATCAGTGAAGACCTTTTCACTTCAGTGATCTACATGACATCATTATCTTACTTTCCCCATAAAGAGCTTTCCCATGTCCCCCTTCTGAGAGATTAATAGCAAGTAATGTGGTGACTTCAGCTGAATTGTCTTCTGCTGGAGATAGTGTTTGAAATTAACTATTTTCTGTGTGGATTTCCTCCACTGCAGTGTAAATTTCAATGGCTTAGCAGTGCAAAGACTCACAGTACCGTAACTGACATCTGCTCAGTAAGTTAACTCTGTGGATGGGGTAGAGGTTGCTCACTGTGGAAGGCAACTGTAACGTGAGACCTTCCCAAGTATCCCCTTCTCAGAAGGGGTGCTAGCCTAGCCACTGCATGCCTTCGATGCCATCGAGGGACTCCTGCCAGTAACAGTGTGGGCCTCCACTGCTTCTTGGTGGCTGCTGAGCCATATATTACCTGCTGCCCCCTCCCTGGTAGCTTTGGGGCCATACGTGGAGTGCTGTTCCCAGCAGATGTGTGTAGGATCATGAATGGCTCCAGTTTCTCTTTTCCAACGCGCCTTACCCTCTCACACATGTAGCGGATTCTGAAAATTTAGATAGATGCCATCTTTTTTCTTAATAGAATTTGAAACAGACATGCTTGTTAACTGATGTTACTGGCAGCTGTAATCCAATGGATATTAAGCACTGTTGTCAGCATTGCCAGCATGTGATGAATTGCACTTGAGTAAAAGAAGCTGTATGGAAAACTGAGTGTTGGCATGGCATCAGCATTCAGTTATCAGCTGCCTGGTAAATATATGCATGAGGACCCATGAGTCTGGCAGCAGATACGGGACTTTGTCTTATTATCAAATGCCCTGTTTGGATGTGTCTGCACTGATGAAACTTCTTTTCTCGTTTGTTACAGGTGCACCTCTGTACACTATGGGGCAGACCTGCCAGCCACCAGCATCATCATAACTTTTCACAATGAGGCTCGCTCCACTTTGCTCCGCACAGTGAAGAGGTAAAGTGTGCTTTTGGATTTTAAGAGGGAGAGGTTGTGTTCCTAAGCATGGAGAAGTAAGCATGGAGAAGTAAATCTCATGAAATCAATAAAGTTATGTATGAATGAACAAGGATTAGGTCAGGGGTGTCAAACATAAGGCCTGGGGGCTGGAACTGGCCCGTCCAGGGATCTTACCCGGCTCACAAGCAACTGGTATGTATGGAGATGTAAGGTACTCCCCCTTTATGGTATCCCTCGGAAAGAACCTAGCCTTGCATATGATTAAATACATTTATTGGGGTTTTTGTGGGTTCCCTAGTAAATCAGTTGCTTTCACTGCTAGGAATCAATTGCTTTTGTTCGTACTTTGAGTACGAACATCCCTAAGCTACGTCCGTTGGTAAGTACAGTTTAGGCTCAATACATAACATAAATGAAAAGCTGTTTCTACAAAGCTGTCTTCTCCATGGGTGTGTGGGTGTGGGTCTACCTGCATTAATTACAGAGTTTTAAGAATCCATTTCCCAAAACAATGTCTCAAGGCATAAGCGGCTCAACCACCAGGAGCACCAAGCACACTGTTATCTAGATTCTAGAACAAAGATTCTCTTTTCAGTTTGTTGTAGTGGTTAAGAGTGGAGGACTCTAATCTGGAGAGCCGGGTTTGATTCCCCACTCCTCCCACACATGAAGCCAGCTAGGTGACCTTGGGTCAGTCATAGTTCTCTCAGAACTCTCTCAGCCCCACCTACCTCACGGGTGTCTATAGTGGGGAGAGGAAGGGAAGGAGATTGTAAACTGCTCTGAAACTCTTTCAAGTAGTGAAAAGCAGGGTATAAAAACCAACTCTTCTTCTTTTCCAAAGTAGCACCCTCCAGAATGGAAGCTAATCTGAATCTGAACCCTGAATAAACTAGGCACTAAAATTCCACTGTTTAACTGAAAATAGAATTCAGGATAGGCCAAAATCAGATCCATATATTCAGGCTGTGTAGATGTTCTTTTACACAAGCTACCAGTGCACCTGATACGTGTGAATTGGGAAATAAATTGCTTTTCCACGCAAGTACAGCTTCCATTCACATGAACCAGAATTGTGATATTCCAGGGTTCTGGTTTGCATGAACAGAAGCTGTATCTTCATGGAAAATCCACATGTTGCCTGGTTCACACGAGACAGCAAGCACACGTATCAGGTGCATCATGGGGATTTGCATGCTCCCAGTACATGGGGCTGATGGCCTCTTGGTTTGCGTGAATAGAATGTAACATAATATCTGCAGAGAGCTACTGGCATGTAAACAATTGGTCAGTGTCTTAAAAGACTGGATTGTGGTTTGCAAAAAGGCTATTTGAGCTACCTATCATGTACCCAAGATAGGGTGTAACCAACTTCTGCCTGATATTGAACCGATTGGTATTTAAAATGAGAAATTCCCGAGAGGACAACATATCTATGTGACTCCTTTCTAGGTAGGCTGGCCAGGAATTTAGGAAATTCCCCAGAGCAATTCAGGACACTTACCAGGGATTATGCAGCAGATGGAAAGGGGGAGGGAGAAAATGGGTTTTGCAGTCGAAGCCACAAGCAGCATGGGCTTCATAAGAATCACACAGACTTGCATTGCTGATTCCTCACAATGGAGTTTTGCCCCTTTTAACATGGAAGCTTGTCATGTAAGATGGCTGATATAAACTTGGTTTATCATGGAGTGTTTCTAATTAGATTAGAATATGTTAAGGGCACAGAAGGAATCACAGGAAGGGGCAACAGTTTGAAAATCCCACCCCCAAATGCCCTAATCCGAACTCCCAGGGGCCTTGGCAAACAGATTTCTCATCCTCCCTCCCCCTTGACTGCTCTCAATAGTCTGTCTGTTCTGGAGCAATTACAGTTCTCCTCAGGCCATTTTAATACCCCCCTCTTCATGTATGCAGTCATATTTTTCTGCATATCTGAGAGTCCCCGGAGTGTGTAGAGCTCTGTCGCGCTTACCAGTCCCCTGCCCGGGGTTGCCACGTGCTGCCGTGCCGCCTCCCGACGAGGGGGGGGCTCCTTCCCCCCAAATCCGTGGTGGGAGTGATGGTGCGGGGAGTGCTGGGGTAGCCCAGAGCAAAGCGCGCCTTTTCAGGAATTACCTCAGACCCAGGCCCGTCAGAGGGTTACGTCACCCTCTTTGGCCTGCCTGAGACCGGCACCAACAGCCTGTGAATACGCTCTCTCTCGCTCACCAGGACTGTCTTTCAGTAAGCCAGCTCAGGGAATCCTCCTCGGTTCGCCCTGTGCGCTCTTTTATTGCCCCCGGACCTCCCAGAACTCCCAGCGTCTCGGCCCCGCCTGCTGTGCGAGCCCGTGCTCTGGCTCGCCCTCCCTCCCTCTCTGGTGCGGTCGGCGTCCCGGTGGCAGCATGTGTCGCGGCAGCGACCGTCGCGTCGGCGGGCAGGTGAGCGGCCGACTGTGGGGTGGGGCCGTTCTTCCCCTCTTCTCCTGTCGTCCCCGGGACAAGCTCCCTACCTTGTTTATGTCTGATCCTTTTGTGTGGCTTCCTATATCTACTCAGGGCAGGTCTTCACCCTTATGATGCCTACATGATCCTGGAAAAAAGATCTCCCTGTAGTCATGCTGACTCCAGCTGTAGCAATTAATACAGACATGAAAAGACACTCTTGGGCTTGGCAACAGGAGAGACATTTCTGTTGGACAGGAGGGAGTCACAGATTTTCCACTCATTCTTTTGAAGTCCCACATGAAACTGTGGCAGCCCTGCCTAGTGAGACAGCCTGGCCATGGCCCTGATTTAAGCAGTTTTCCACCTCAGGAATCAAGTTTTTAGAAACTGCAAACATTCTTCTGGGCAGGGTAGATTTGTGATGCCACCAGGCAGTAGCCAATCAGCTCTGTGCACAGTGGGCTTTTACTGAGGAAAAAACGAGCTCATTTTCCTTGACCTCTGCCCTAGAGAGGGTTGAGATAAGTTGGAAAACTGCTTCCTGAGTGCAGCTCCCCTTTTGATGTACGCCTGTGTGCATCCTTGGCCTGGCTGCTTCTGTTTTGTTTTCTTTATGTAGCAAAGAAATGTTTGCAACTGCCAGTTTCTCCAATATCTTTCTAGGCCAGAAAATACAATAAGATTGTTTACACTTTGTTTTTCCTGAGAAAACATCCTCTGCTTTCTTTGTGATATAAAAAAATTCATTCAGAGTCTCCTTTAAGTAGTCAGCCCAGTTAGGGTAATGCTTTCTCTGTGGATGCAGAGTGGGGAGGGCAGGGAGGGGAGAGAGAGCGCATCTCAGCTGGGAGGCAGCTGAGGGTACCTCCGGCAGTGATGCATTATTCATTGGAACTAGTTTTCCTCACTCCAGGTCTCGGGGTCTTGCAGAAAACTGCTTTGTGAATAAATAACAGGCTCTTTCAAGTGCGGCTGAGCTGGCCTTCATAAATACAAGGATGGTTTTGCACACTAGTGAAAGCAGAACAAATCTCTTGCAATCAGCTGTTGGCACTGAGAAGATTGCAGCTGGGAAGTATAAAATGTTCTGAACTAATAGGTGTTTTCAGACCAGGACTGGGCACACCCAAGACATTGGCATTCTTTTCCCCTGGCAGAAAAACGACTATTTGATTACTGATAATCTGCTGTTTTTTTTAATGACACACAATCAGGCAGTTGATTTGCTGTGCTTCAGAATATGGCCAGCGCTGAGACAGAGGCACTGACACGACACAGAAGCCTGTAGCCTTGCTGAACTATGCAGGATGCACCAGTGCAGTGTGGGATATACTGCACTTCGCTTGGCAGGCCATTGTTCCTAGTGCGTCATTTCTGCAGTGATGACAGGGGTCAGACCTCAGGTCTGTCTAGAACTCCACCTCGTCCCTCACTGTTGTTTATAATTCACTTTCAGTTGTCTATAAAATTCCTACTCGAACTTGACTCAGTATTGCTAACTTCTCTGACTCTAATCAGAGACTGGCTACACTAAGCTTGGAATGAAAGTAGTTGAAATTACTTGCCTTTCTGTAGGTTCTTTTTCTTTTAAAATATTTTTATTTACACTTTCCCAACAAAAACAGACAGACAAAGTCTAGTCATTTTGGAGGGGCTGAGGTGGCTCAGAGGTTAAGACGCTGAGCTGCAGACCGGAAGGTCGGTAGTCCAGCAGTTTGAGATCCAAGTGCTGCGTGACGGAGTGAGCTCCCATCTCTGGCCCCAGCTCCTGCCAACCTAGCAGTTTGAAAGCAAGAAATTGCAAGTAGATAAATAGGTACCACTTCCATGTGCCTCGGCATTTAGTCATGTCAGCCACATGACCATGGAGAAGTCTTTGGACAGTGCTGGCTCTTCGGCTTGGAAATGGAGATGAGCACCACCCCCTAGAGTCGTATTTGACTGGCTTTCGAGCAAGGGAAACCTTTACCTTTACTACTCATTTTTTACAGTGTTCATTCCTTCCATAGGCTGTTTTCTTTCAGTATTTTCCTGAGGCCTGTGGGCATTCTGCAGATGCACAAAGTTTCTTGCTTCGTTTCAGCTTTCCAGCATTTCTAAGAGGTCCTGGGGCTAAGCCCTGGTGACACCTGAGGTTCCACTGAATTCTGATGATCTTGAGTGGCTCAGGGCAGCATCCAGGCCATTCCCCATAAAATATAAATAATGACTAGAATAATTTATAGGAGGAGTCAAGGAGCAGTCAGTGGTAAACCAGACCTTGCATAGTTAGAGTCACAGGGCTGACCTGCAGGCATAAGATTATAGTTGAACCAGATATGGTTCAGTATTGCATGCCAAGCTCAGGCAAGAGTCAGGAGTGGAATATAGCACCTTGGTTCTGGTGCACAGGGACAAACTTAGCATTCTGGTGAAATATTATTGCAGGGCCCCCAGATAGGGTTCCCAGCTCTGGATTGGGAAATTCCTGGAGATTTGGGGGTGGATCCCAGGGAGGGACCTCATAATGCCATAGAGTCCTCTTTTCAAAGCAGCCATTTGCTCCAGAGGGACTGATATAAGTCTGGAGGTCAGTTGTAATTCTGGGAGACCTCGAGCCCCACCTGGAGGCTGGCAACAGTTCCCCTGAAAAATAAAAGAGTCTGTGTCCAGCTGCCTTATACATTTCCTAGACTGCTGTGGTTGCCACTTTCCCACAGTTGTTCCTGCAGTGGTTCTGGTAAGGAATAAAACCCATGTAGTTAGGGAAGTTTGTGTACTTTTTTCACTAGCATGATATGTAACCACATGACACTGTTCTAACCATGTGAGTTGAAGTTTTGTGTGTTGTTGGGAATGCTGTAGGATCAACCACAGGATAACAACATCCCATGCTTTTCTAGATCTGCTAAGTTTATGTTTGACATTCAAATCAAACAAGCCTAAGTGGTGCAATTCTCACATTGGAGAAGTGTCTGCATATCCCTGTGTTTCAAGTGGGGAATCTTTTCTGGCAGGGCTATTTTGGGGCAGGAACGCACAGGAACGGAGTTCCGGCTGGCTCCTAAGTTGGCCACGCCCAGCAGGAACTCATTAGCATAATGGGCCACACCCAACAGCAGAAACTCATTAGGATTGGCTACATTAGGGGTGTGTGGCCTAACATGCAAAGGAGTTCCTGCTACGAAAAAAGGCCCTGGGTTTTGACAACAAACAAGGTAAACAGAATAACAAGCAAAAGGTGGGTGTGGCTGGATAACCACACTTCTGGGAAGATGTGGGTGCAGCCTAATGTGCTAATGAGCTGTGCTGTCAGGGGTGTGGCCCAATATGCTAATGAGTTCCTGCTGTTTGGTGTGGCCTATTATGCTAATGAGTTCCTGCTGGGCTTTTTCTACAAAAAGAGCCCTGTTTTCTGGTATGGTTAATTATGGAGGGCAAAGGCTTTCCCTGTATGAAATGAGGCCTTTCTTGCTGAGGTTTGAGGCAGATTGCACAATATTGTTACTTATTTTATTTATTAATATACTTCCTTTATACCCTGCCTTTCTCCCCGATGGTGAGCTACGCCTCTTTCATAGTTCTTATGCTGTTCCCGACAGCCTGAGCTGGTTCTGAGAACAACTAAGTATTTAACACACAGTCTTCACTCATTTAGAATCAGCTTTACACACGGACAGCGGACACCGTGTGTAGAAGTACTTTTGTCAAGAGCTCTTGAAGTTATGTGGAACTGAAGAGAGTCTGGTATCAGATATTGTAAGGATGCAGAATTGAACCGTTGCGTTGAGAAAGAGCGTATCGAAACGAGTGGTAAAACTCCGGGGAAGTTCGTCCTGTTGTCTTGACGTCGTCTTTGAATATTGATGGCGTCTGTGACGACCCCTTAACTGGGGAGGTCTGGTTTTACTTTAAAAGTGTTCTTTATATTTTTCTCTACTGGGTAATCCGGCTGCCACCAGGAAATTTTAAAAGGATTTCCAAACCTTTATGCTTTCTCTATTTCTGGGTAGGTATGTCGAGGGTTTAAGGCGTTCGAGGTACTATGTGGTCCTGGGAAGTATTTCTTTCAGAGTGGGTATATTTGAATAAAAGAGGATTTATTGAAGTAATTCACAAATAATATATTAATTCATTGTAACCAGGAAGGCTTGAATATTGAACATATGCTTGGTGTATCACACTCTTTTACTGACAGGGATCTGGGCATGTAACTATGTAACCCTTTTCCCTTCAGGCCATATACGGTTACTGTTTCTTTATACTTCAACTTTTCATATCACACAAGACTGTCTCTCCTTCAGACTTCAGAATGCTCTTAACTTATCAACTGTCTTATTCAACTCCAAGACATATAACTTAACAACCCACACAGGGAAGCCTCTCCTTCAACTCTCATACATAGCTTAACTGGACTTTTCCTCTTCATCAACTGTCATATCTCTAACTGACCCCCTTGATAGACATTCAAATCCTCCACACAGCATCCATTCCAGAACCCCTTCCCCTCTCTGTCACTCACCAATCATATCACTTGCCTAATTCCAGCACTCTAGATTATCATCACAGCCATGCAAACCAAACTTTTAAAGCCACACACACACAGTTAAACATGAAATCATTACAGCGTCCCTTGTTGAAAAACAGAAAGATTAAAACAGCTTGAAGTTACCAACAAGAGTCTACTGATTCTAACAATTTTTGTTATTTGTATGCACTTTTTGCAGTAATTGTGTATATTGTACCACAGAAGATGCAGGCATATGAGCGGCTATTGACCTTACCCACGCACAGGTTGACTCCTTGAGAAGACTTTGCTCTGACAGCAGGAGAAGCAGTCCTGCAGATACGTGGCTCTGAAGCCATGAAGGCTGTTTGTTCCACAACTTTATGTATCTGCTGCACAGTATTATGCATCTGTGAATCAGGTTTTAAAATCCATATCTTTGGGCTTCTTAGCTGTTTTGACCTTGTTGTTGAGATTGTATAAATTGTTGAGACTGCTCATGTTTGCTTGTTTGGTTTTCTAGTCAAAACGGAAAAACTCCAACACAGTTTTCAAGGTGCTTGAGGTAACCTATGTATCTCAATAAAACGGACCTGAATGCACTAGGCTGGGCATGAATTATTGCTGTGAGTATAATTGCTGCTGCATTCGCCTACACAGCCAGTGCCCAACTACTAAGTAATTACTGTAAAGTGCTATGGGGTACATGAAGTATGAAAGGGACCATTTTGTTCCAAGTATTGGCTTCTTGCAAGCCTGCACAGGACTGCAGCAAAATCAAGCGAGCAGATGGGGTAGAAAAGAGTCATCGTCTACCTAGATGGTCATGCTTCTGATACAGAATGGCTTTCTTTCCAGAAGCACAGCAGGTGGATTAGGCCTTCCATAACAATTAGGGGCTGATTTGATTTTGATTAATTAGCCATTCCTGTAGCACCTGTTGAAAATTATGTATAATTAAATTGTTATAGATGATTACAGAGTTGTTTTCCCAAACAGAAGTTTAATGTCACTTTGGGGAGTCTGATTGAGGAGTAACATTAAGGCCAGAATCATTCAGATTGCCTAATGAGTTTCTATGTTTGCCTTTAGTGGTCCTTGAAATCCTCTGGGACCTCTTCTTCAAAAGTGGTGAGAATCAACCAGTCTATTGAACTCAAGGGGCTGCTGGTTCTCCTGAAAATAATCATCCAGGTTGAGCTAGAGTAGTGGTTAAAAGACTGAAGATAATCTGGAAGTCCCTGGTTCAAACCTCTTGTCTGGTGTAAGCTCACTAGGTGGCTTTCAGCATGTTATTTGCAGGCTTAGTCCTCTAGCTGCAGCAGGGGGATAATAGACTGATCTGTCTTACCAGGGCGCTTGTAAAGATTTGAAGACTTTGAAAGGCTTTATAAATGTTTAGTTACATTATTTAGTTATATCAAAATATGGGGATGGGAGCTCAGTGATAGAGCATTTGTTTTGTATGCAATTTGAACCCCTGGTATCTTCAACTAAAGGGATCAGGTACTAAGTGATGCAAAAGACCTTTCTGCCTAAGAGCCTGGAGAGTGTCTGCCTGTTACATTACACAGTATTGACCTTGACAGACCAATGATCTGACTCAGTATGCGGCAGTTTCATGGATGTTTGTGTATTGTACCAAGTCCTCTGTGTCATTTTTAACCTGGTTGAAATTGAAAATATTTGATCAGAGATAGAAACTGAAGTATGGCTCAGCTTTTGTACTGCCATAGTTATTTAGCACATGTGGGAACAGCTTATGAGCCCCTTAGTAGCCTTGTTCATTTTCCTGATTCTCCAATTACCACATTTTGGAGGCTTCAGGAATTGACATTTTTCTGGTACTTATCTTTTAGATTCGAAGCCCTCTGGGCACTGGTGCATCACATCTGTGTTACGTACAGTATGTAGCACACCATTAAATATTAAGGAACAGTAATATTTACAGTTTCGATTAGTGGAAGCCGAAAGCAGGTTGAATGTGCAGGCTACCTGGGAAGGCCAGGTTACCTACTTTGATATGCAGCCTCCCAGCCTCAACCTTGGTTCCTGCTGCCGCTCAATATGGTGACTGGGGGGGGGGCAGGGAAAACAGAAGGGAAACTCTTGCAGTATTTGCAAGTTCACTCTCTGATGTCATGAAAGAGTTAACCTGCTTGTTTATGGTAGTTGTTAGTTAGGTTAGAACCCATTAGATGTGGAGTAGAAGCCTGGTCATTAATCAATTTGTAGTTGTGTGGTGTTACCTAATATTCTGCATGTAGACATTTTATTATTTATTTATTTATTTATTTCGACTTTCTATACCGCCCTGACCCCAAGGGGTCTCTGGGCGGTTTACATAGGGGGTTCTAAGAACGCTTTCTTCCCTAACTAGGGCCACATGGTGTAGGGGCGGGGCTGCCTACCGGCACCCAGGTGGTGGGCCTGTTGTTTCCTCCAGCTCGGCTCCATTTTCCCCCGGCGGTCATCGGTCGGGGCGTTTGTCCTGCCGTTCAGGGATGAGAATTTTGAGATTTCTTCTTCCTCCCTTTGTTTAGAGATTAGTGTGTGAGGCTCCATCTTGGATCAAACAACAGCTAGGAAAAGGTACCTTAGTTAGCTGGACCCTTCCTAGTCTCATTAGTAAACTTTTCTTTTAGCTAATTTACACATGTGCACTGTGTGGTTCTTGTGCGATTCCCTTTTACTTTGCTAAAATATCCAACATAAACAGTGTGCAGCAATGCTGCAACATCATTTCCAGCTGCATAACCCTAATTTTTACCATAGAACTTCAGCAGAATCTTAGAATGTCCTGTGAAGTGCCTCTGTCACTCCTGGTTATGCAGCCAGAAGTGGCGCCGCAGGACACCATTTGGGTGATTTTTCACCACTATAGTCTCCCAGGCTGCCAGTTGAGAAAATCAGGATTTATTTATTTATTTGAAACATTTCTAAGCTGCCTTTCTACCCAATTCAGGTTCCCCAAGGCAATGAACATTAAAATACTAAAATGTTTCAAACACTAAAACATTTCAAACATATAAAATATTTAAACAATTAAATAAGACACGAACACATTAAAACACACAAACAGAGAGGAAGGCTAATTAGGCTTAGTGAGGTAATGCCAATCATTTAAAAAGTTGTCATATGCTCATGGAAGACAATGTGAGAGAGAGAGAGAGAGAGAGAGAGAGAGAGAGAGAGAGAGAGAGAGAGAGAGAGAGAGAGAGAGAAATTTCCCTGGGGAAGGAGTTCCAGAGTTTTTGGTGCCATGACTAAGAAGGCCTTCAGGTGCCTGAGACCTAAGCCTCAAATAGGAGAAATGCAGCAACGAATGGGACTGCTTGAAAACTTGCTGTGGCTGAGCTTGGAGGATGAGAAAACAAAGGCCAGTCGTTCACAGGTGGTTCTGTTGACCATCAACAGCCTGGTGAGTGGCTAGGAGAGGACTTGATGGTGCTGTTTTTGGAATGAGCTGGTTGAGGTAACATAAGCAGCTTCAAATAGGGAGCATTGAACTGCATATTTGATGGCAGAAAGCAGGGAACGTGGTCTTGAGAGAGAGCATATGCCTGTGTTATGTCTTAAGCCAATAAAGCATTGATTAGCTTAAGCAAAGTTCCTTGAAAAACATAGCAGTACCTGGATCGACAAATGGGCCAATCAGAGAAGCCTTGACTTCGGCGGGAACCACTCTCATTGGTTCCCAGCTCCGTATTCCCATTGGTTGTTATCTGTTTATTGGGTGTGGTTTCGCCCGTTCAAATCGTATACAAGTCAGCCTTGTTCTATGCATCTTTGTCTAGTGTTGTTATGAGCTGAATAAAATGAAATCACTTGTTTTGGAAAAGCTGCCTCGATCTCAGTTCATAATAGCCTGCCATATAGAAGGTCTGGCTGTAAATTGGATTGCAGAAATTAAGGGTCATCAGATACGATACTGACATTTATTCTTGGTGAACACTAATTTAATTTGTGTTCTGTGTGCTCTATGAATCACTAATACTGGCAAGGTACACATACTGAATGTTGATGAAATATTACTACAGCGCTTGGACAGTTGTTTACTGCTAATTAACACTTTTGATTTAAGCAAATAATTTTTAAAAAATTATTTTTAAAATGCTGCTAAGTTATTATGGGAAGGGGTAGATTTGTGATGACACCAGCAATAGCCAACCAGCTCCGTGTACAATGGGCCTGTACTGAGAAAAAACTGACCCAATCTTCCTTGACCTGTCTGCATAACATATGCCTCAGTACATACAAATAGACACACTGTAGAACAAAGAGGCATATTTGCAATTGTTTCCTGTCATTTTCTTAAATAAATGTTTAGAATGCAAGTAGGGAAAAGTAGCATTAAAACTAACCCTAAATCTAGCTGTAAAAGGCCAGTGATGGTCGCACAGATCCAACTTACCTGTGATTGATTTCCATTGTGATTACAGCTGAATGACTTGGCTAGAAGCTTTGGGCCTATGTTTACAGCACCTGTAGATCATTTATTTTCAGCTTACACACACTGAATTTTAAACTCCTGCCAAGAAGCAAAGGGACTTTAGAAAAAATGAGAAGATACGCATGTGCCAGAAACTTTAAAGCTTTCCTTTTGGGATCTCCTGTTCTCTGCAGGGAATGGCTGTCGCTCACAAATCATTTATCTGCTTTTACACTGCAGGAACAACTGCTTGTTCATTTGGCACCCCTTGCTCTGTACAAGATGGCTGTTACTAAGGGTGTGTCAGCACCAGCTGTTTGTCACAAAATATATCCTGTAACATAACTCAAACATCCGCAACATTCTGCACCTTATCCAGCAAGATACCCCAGGGATATCAGAACCTCATAACAATACTTAGCCTTAAGGTAGCATTTTTAATGTGTTTCATATACTATATCAACCCTGTCAAGGTAGGTTACTATTGATATCTCCATATTGCTGGGGCAGGATACTAAGGCAGAGGGCATTGTGGCTTTTTCTAAGATCTCCCCCCCCCCGCCCAATCATTCCATGTGTGAACTGCAAACTGACATTTACTAGGGTAAGTGTGAACTCAGCTTTAATAAGACATGGCCCTAGACCTCATAACAGTGGAGTAGATCAGGCTGGATTTTGATAAGGTTAGTCTGGTATGTAGCGATCTGCTTGGAATCCTTGTTGGATTAGCATTGCTAGCAGGTTCTATTTTATTTCGAATGAAAGTCAAAATATGTTGTTGCTGGGGTTTTTTTTTTGTTTTTTTAGTGTTCTGAATCGCACCCCTGCCAACCTGATTCAGGAAATAATTTTAGTAGATGACTTCAGCTCTGATCGTAAGTATTTCTTTTCCTTGTTTCCTCCTTAATTATATTCTATACTTTTTGTGCACCATTTTAAACATTATTTTCCTCCTTCACACAAGATGTTTCCTTCCTTTGCTTTTTATCTGAGAATAATGAGACAACAGGGGAAGGAGCAAACATTTTGCTATGTTTTGTTTAATTTCTAGCCAACAAAAAGAAACCAGTCCATTTATTTTCCTGGAGTCTTTCTTTTCATTCTCTGTTGCCTTTCCACCTGACAGTCCTGACCAGGAGGCCAGAATGCTCACTTTGGCTTCATTAACCACCATTTTGTCTGCCATTATCAAAAGCATGGCAAGTGGTATGCTCAGCTAGGCACTCCAATTATACATGTTCATGCAGAAGGAGATAATGCATGCAACAGCACACTGCTGTGTCCTTGGCAGATTAGGGTTGCTATCCACAGGTTCTTTCTGGGGTTTTCACAGAATAGAACCATCCCTGGGCAGTAAGTGGCTGGAATCATACTAAAGGAGGACCTATCTTTCCCTCAGGATCCTGGCACAAAAAATGTTGTTTACTTCATTTTTCCAGTTGGACTTTTCAACAGAGCTATAAAAAGGGGCTCAAATGTTTAGGTTCTTCAAAGAATAATAAGGTATGGTTTCTAAAGGAGGCATAATGGCAAGGGCGGAATGCCCACATTCATACCATCTGCAAAGCATGACCTAGTTTGACCACCTTTGCTGTAGCCTGATAAGTTCAGGGTGCTTGCATCATCAGCAAGGATCAAGAGAAGAGGACCTGGGGAGACAAAAGAGTGAGGAAGTCTCACATTTAAGGCTCCAGCAGTAAAGCTACTCCCTCTTCAGGGGAGATTTGAGGATGGGGGAGCACTGTGATTCTTACATCAGGTTCATTTCCTTTATAAAGTGGTGCGAAAGGAGGCAGTTTAGAATGCTTAGCCCAGGAATCCGGCTGTTACAGGAGATACAGCATAACCCTCTCTCTCTCTTGCACAAACCTTTATTGGCATAACACAGCAACAAGGAGAACAATGAAACTAATAAAAATAGAACGAAATTACACCAAGCTGCACCAACAAGGGATCGTTTTTAAACTTCTCGGAAAGAATAAACTCAGTTGAGAATATAACAATTCTAAAAAATACAGGGGGGTTAAGACTTGTATACCCTTACCCTAAGCCTCCAGACATAGGCTAAGAATGCAGCAACAGACAAAGTAGTTGCCAAGAACTTATCAGACAATAAAATTTTAAGGTCGTTGTCAGTCGGATTCCTTGTGGTAGGTAAGTGGGGACTAATCAAATAGCTACGCATAGTAGAATTATGAGGACAACGTAGAAGGATATGAGCAACTGAATCAGGTTCACTATAGAGGCAATTGCAAGTTCTGTCCCTATATCAACAGCAGAGCCTTACCCTGTCCCTACCCCTATATCAACAGCAGAGCCATAAATCCGGCAGCACTACGGATTTCTGAGAATTGCACATCCCTTCTTCACTCCCAAGTAAGAGGTCAGGGCAGCTGGTTCAGGTATACTCACACCTTTCCCCCCCATTCTGTTGTCCACAGCTTATTCAGTAACCACTTTGGCCTCTTAGGTAAATGAGGGAGCAAAGTGTAATGTTTCCCAGCTGAGCCAAATAAATCTTTCCCCCTCTTTTCCTTCAGTGTCAGGGCATGGATCACCACCCTCATGCGCCAGAGTTCAATATCTCCCTTTGGCCTCAGATGTCTTCCCTTGGCCATCCTGTTCCACCTTCTCCCCCTGGCTCTACTCCCTCCTGGTTTGGGAGCCAGAGCTGATGCAGCCTCCTCCTTCAGGGTTTGTAGAGGCCTTAGCCCAGCCTGGAGCATGTTTAGAGACACTCTCTGCCCGGAAGCCTCACACCCATGGCGAACCAATGGCAGCCTTGAAGGAATCTCTCCCCTACTTCTTCCCTTTCCCAAAGAGCTGCTTGTCAGACAGCTGGCTGTCAAAGGGCCGGCTGTCACTGTACAGCTGGCTGGTGTGTGGCTCTTTCAAGAGTGTGGCTGGGGCCCCACTGGTGGACACTGGGCATGGCATCATGAGGCGCCAAGGAGAAAGGGAGCTGGGCATCATCACCCCCTGCTCCTCAACACTCAGTACATCAGAATAAGTCCCATCACACCCTGAACCTTAAATTTAACAGTTGCATTTTGGTCCACATTTTCATAGTCTTGTGCCAAGTCTCATAATTCTCAAGTATCGTTTTCACTCCCAGATCCCACCCCTTGGGGACGCTGCCTTCCAGCATTGTGAACGCCATGGCTGGGACACTCCACAGGCCTCAGAATGGGAGGGGAGGGGCTTCAAGTCACCCTTGGCCGCCTCCTCCTCCTGACTGTGAACCTTCTCTCATTCTGCGCTCACAGTTTCAGTCCACTGCTCCCTGACCTGTTTCAAAGAGCCTCCATTTATCCTTCTTGCCACCCTAATCAGCCTCCCTCCTTCCTCGTCTCATGGGGCCAAAACCAGCCTGTTAGAAGCAGGCCTTGGTTATTGGCTCCCTGCTTCCTGGTCTCTGGTTGGGACCCCACCTCCCTGCCTCTCCCTGGGTGTGGTTTGGGCCGCCCCCTTGGATGCCGCTTTGCTGCTGGGCCCGGGGGAAGCTGTCACACCAATTCAGCTGCTGGGGCAAGTCCAGCTTCCCGTGGCCCTCCAGGAAGTGGAGTATAGCCACCTCTCCCATTGCACTTGCTTGGCATTCCCTGTCATTGCCAGCCTCCTTCACCATTCCTGGGCTTCCCCGGCTGCTGTTCTGGGTCATGCCTCCATAGTGGACCTGCCTGCTGTTGCTGCGGCAGCCCCACCAAGCTCCAAGCATGCCTCTCTGCTGGTGCCTGGAAGACACCATGTGGCTGGCAGCTGTAGTAGGTCCTTTGGCCTGGGTTTGTTCCGGAAGGCTTTGCAGCCTTCAGAGATTCCAGGGGCAGCCGTGGAGTGGTGTAGCAGTGCCGGCCCCAGATAATAGTTGTCAGGTAGTGAGTACTTCATGTATGGCACCCTGAGGTCCTTGGAAGAACAACGGAATAAAAAGGCTTCTATTTGGATAGAAATTAAGCTTTGTTTATTAACAGTTTTTCTGAATTGCCATCAGACTGCTGCCATAGCAGGACTGGGATTTTGCCATGTTCTTGAAGTGTGAATAGCCTAAAAAGGTTTGTGGGTTCATTTTAGGACACTGGTTTCCTTGCCTAGCAGATGGCCAGCAATATCTCAGTAGCCTTTAATCAATGATACCTGTCACTGTTTCTCAATGATACAGCCCTTGACAGACTGCCCACAATATTTCAGGCAGTGGGGTGCCTGTGAAAATGGAAGAGCTCCAAGGTAGTGTGGTGCCAAGAAAAGTACTTTGGCTGGTGGCCTTCCTGATTCTCACCAGGATGCCAAAGCTGTGCAGCGATGATAAGTGGATGGGCTTTGCGAGACATGGAAAAGAGTACAAGAAACTGCTGCTGCCATTGTTGCAGTGAAAAAGAAAAGCAAAGTGATGAACGGAGGGGAAAGAAATTTGGGCTGATATCTGTACTCAAGGTTCATTTAGCATAGAGTAGCAAACGCTTTCTTTGCAGCCAACCGTGGTCCAAAGAGTGTATCTCATCTCATCTATATACAGTGTCATGCTGTACTCCATAATAAGGTGAATGGAAAGGGGGCAAGTGGGCAGCTGATGTGAGCAGTCTCTACAGTATGCTTAATTTTTTTGTGGGACAATGACCATCATGTCTTGCCTCTGTGTTATACATGTAAGGCTCAGCTGCATGTTGTTTTTCAAGAGAGTTTAAAAAAAATAAATGCAACCCTGGAGGCTGCAATCTGAAATAAAAGATCTGCCCGGGGAAGGAAGGGAGAGGTTCTTAGCCCTTTCCCGTCCAGTGTTTTTTCTGTTGAAAATCCCTCCTCCTCCCCGAAGCTGTTTTTCCCATTGCAAAACAAAATTTCTTGAGCAGATATTTCATATGAAATAATATGACGCAAAATCTGAAATGCAACCTTAGCTTTGTTTTAAAAATGTTTGTTTCCCCCCCCCCATTAGTAAATAGCTCATTATAAAAATAAAGCTTGGGGTTGATGAACATTGAGCATGTTTGTGCAAAATAAGGGGGGGGGGAACCTATTTATTTATTTGATTTCTTTAGAAAAAGGCATCCTGCATTTCTGCTAAAAGGGACTTAAAGCAGCAATATCACGTTGACCTGCGTTAATTATTCAAAGCCTAGAATTCAGGCTTCCTTGAGATGGATGAGTTGGCACACCAGCAAAAACCTTTGTTTTATATTTAATTACTTTTTTTTTGTCAAATGCTAGCACTGCAACCCTAAGCATACTTACTAAGAAATAACCCCTGTTGAATAGGAGTAAATATAGTTAGGCTCAGACTATGATTATGTAACTTTAGGGCCCACAAATTTTTAGTCTGGGTATAAGCTTCTGTGTGCACGCACGCTTCTTAAGATATATTGAAACAGAAGTCACCAACCAATTACATATAGATAGCAGGTGAGGAAGATGTTTCCAGGAAGGGCCAATTAGAGTCAAGATGCATAAGTGACGGAGCAATGAATATAGCTAAGACTGGATGAAGGCAGTTGGTAAGACCAGGTGCCACTGGACTCTTCGTTCTGCTGCTTCAGACCAACACAGCTATCCACCTGAATCTATGATAATGCAAGGCACCCTGGTTATTTGTTTATTTATAACCTGCCTTTGTTGCTGAGACTCAAGCTGCATATCTCCACAACAACACTGTTTTTCATAGTGTTTTTTTCATAGATGAGGAATTAAGTGTGAAAACTTTCCCCAAGACATTTGGCTACAACTGAGCTGAGATCTGAGAATTAGCCTCCAAGAGTCAAGCTTAACTTTCTGACCACTAGACTTCTCTGGACCTTCAGGATAGATAATGGTGCAGAAAACAAATTGATACATGTGTGTATCCTCGGAGATGGATGGGTTCATAGAACCATAGAGTTGGAATGGGCGATACAGTCCATCAAGTCCAACTCCCTACTCAATACAGGATCAACCTAAAGCATCCCTGACAAGTGTTTGTCCAGCCACTGCTCAAAGACTGCCAGTGAGGGGGAGTTTAGTGAGGGGGCTGTTACTAACTAGCAACAGCAAGAAATCTCTTGATGCCTACAGTTCACCACATTCATTCCCTCTCTCCCTCTGTGTTTCCAGACTGTACACATGGGACATACTTTGCTTTTTAAAAATATCACAAGGCAGAAGTGTACATTGCAGGGCAAATAGGGTGCCCCTTTACTCAAGTTTGCCTCATAATGCAAAAGCTGGCATTTGCAGGATAACATCAACTGGTTGGAGGGAGGTACTTGAATTCCCCTTCACTAGAATTCCTCCCTGCCTTATTTCCCCTCACTTCTAGTGCTGAAACTGGAAATGGAGAAAAGACCAGGTAGAAGGGTTCTGGAGAAGGATGCAGGAGTGATTAGCAACTCCATCTGTCCTCCAGTTCTCCCATGGAAATCCACACCCACCTTACATTCCTATTAACAAGAAAATAGGGGTTTGTGAAACTTTAATTTTCTGGTAGAGTGTGTTGTTACATCCTAAACTGTCTGTAGTATTAGTCTTTCATGGTTCAGAGTGCAGCCACAGGTTACAACGACCTCATGGCCTCTTTTCCCTTGCAAACCATCCTCAGGAGGGGGTGATTTGCCCTGGAGAAGTTATGTGAGGGAAGCAACTCTCCAGGCTTTGCCTTACTATTATATATGGGCACAAACCAAACTACGAAACAAAATTTGTCACAAATTTTGCCCTGTTCATGCTTCAGAAAGAGACAGGCCCACCATCATGAACTTTCACAAACTTTTGAAGCAGTTTGTGGGGGTTCATGGATGGAGCAGAAAGAAGGGGTTTCAAGGGATTCTGAGTACCCTTTAAACCCCTGCTTTCTGTTCCCAACCAATGCTGCAAAAAGTGGCGGGGAGATGTTCCCCGCTGCTCAACTGTTTCAACCTGTCTTGTGCAGTCCCTTTAAAGGGACTGCAGAAGACATCCCGAAAAACAGTTGACCTGGCGGGTAGCAGTCTCCCTACTGGCTCAGCTGTTTTGAGCTCCGTTGTGCAATCCATTTAGTTGGGCATGTTTAAAGGGGCTGCACAAGGGAGCCCAGTAGAGCTGAGCCCATGGAGAGAAGTCTCCCTGCTGCCCCAGCTTCAGGCTCTCCTATGCAGCCCCATCTCCCCATAGGCTCTGCTCCATTGGGCTCCCTTGTGCACGCTGGTTTAAAGGCGCTACATAAGAGGGCCCGAAACCAGGCTGGCAGGGAGCCTTCTCCTCATGGGCACAGCTCCATTGGGCTCTCTTCTGCAGCCACTTTAAACGGGGCTGTGTAAGACAGCCTGAAGCTGGGCTAGCTGGGAGACTACTCTCTGCAGGCTCAGCTCTGTTGGGCTCCCTTGTGCAGCCCCTTTAAACAGGGCTGTGCAAGAGAGCCCAAAGCCAGGCTGGCAGGGAGACTGCTCCCTGATGGCTCAGCTGTTTTTCAGGCTGTCTTCTGCCGTCCTTTTAAAGTTTAAAGAGACTGCACAAGACAACCCAAAACAGCTTAGCGGTGTAGGGAGCAAGCTGCTCCCTGATGCTCTGCTGTTTTTCAGGCTTTCTGCAAACCCTGTTGAAAGGTTCCTTTAGTTTGGCCACGAACCACATTTTCCCAGTTCGTGCGTATCCCTACTTACAACTTACCTTCCACCTGACACTTCTCCCCAAAGTTGCTTTTAATCCCACCAGTGATCCAGACCAATGCTCCCTCTAAGCTGTGGAGTCTTGTGAGCAAAAATTCTACTTTGTGAGCTCCTGACATTAAAGTTGTGAGCGAGTGATTTGGCTGCTGCATAAATGAGTTTGCCCTGGAACCATCCTTCCTGAGCTAAGACAAAAATGTGTGAGCCGGAGGCTGAGAAATTGTGAGCTAGTTCACACTGACTCAGCTTAGAGAGAACACTGATCCAGACCCCCCCTCATATACCCTTTAAACATTGTCTGAAACCCACCACAGGATGAAAGGCCAGAGCTTCAGGGCTAGCAGAAGGAAGGGGGAAGCTCCTTTATTCTTTGCCCCTGTTGCACTCCAAAGCACTCCCTCCCACATATGCTTCAGGAAGGATGAGGAACTGTAGAGGCTGCTTTACATTGTGGCTGTCGTGTAAGATATTGTTTACCCCACACATAGCATCTGAGAAATACTGATTTTGGGTATGGAGAGGCAGGACGGATAGGTAAGCAGAGTTCTTGTGGTGATCCTGTAGGCACTGGGATGAAGGCCCATCTGTTGAGTAATATTATAAGAGAAATCAAAGCATTACCCTGTGTTCAGAAATATGGGAATAATTAAGTGCCTCTTTGTGCTGATGCCAAGCGTTTTCTCTTGTCTTTAGCTGAGGACTGCCAGCTCCTTACCAGGATACCAAAGGTCAAGTGTCTGCGGAACAGTCGGCGAGAAGGTGAGCATGGCCCACTTTGTGGGAAGCATCTACTTGTACAGGGGCATAACAGCAGAGCAAGTGAAGATGTGAAATAAGGAGACATACAAACATCAGCCTCTGAGTGCATCACATCCTTTGCCTAGATTCAGTTTAGAAATTAGATGGCATCTCCTCTCCCCAGTTCAGCCTTGGCATACAAGCCATTGTTTATTTGAACAGCAAAGCTTTATCTAAGTCTGGGTGCCAGGTTTTCACAATAAATTTTAATGGATGGGATTGAACATAAAGAGTGGGGATGGGAGTGATCTGTGGTTTAATGCAGGGCAGGCGGTAACTAATTTATATAGGACAGTTCACAAGTCCCAGCATTTTATTACATTCCCACATTTTTAGCACCCTTGCCTATAATCATTGTCTATCATCCACCTTTAAAAAATTTGAAATCAAAAAGCAACAATGCATGAAATTAGTCATAAAATATGTTTTAAAAAATAAGACTATAGTAATTATACAATTATAATTATATCCAATATTGAAGTGAAGGGCTTGTGTTAACCGTGAAAGCAGCAAAGTGAAGCTAGGTCATCCATAGACAAAGTAAGCTTGTAGTAGGGGACATCCCACAAAAAAAATTAGATTAACCAAAAGAAGGGGGGGAACCCAACAGTATGATGATATGGGAGATGGTGCTCCATCAGATATCCCAGGTCATACAGAGTTTCTAAGGAAAGACTTGGAATTTGGCATCTTGAATTTGACCTCAAAGCAGATGGTAACCAGGGAACTACTGCAAAATTGGTCTAATATGCTTCCAGTGGATGACACCCTCTGGACCCAGCAAGAAGACTATCAACTTCTCAGCTTTTTAATAATAAGCACAATGGACCAGGGATCAAGCAGAAGAACTGAGATATGCACAGATTGAAGAATCCCATCCACATTCTCAGGTGTTGACTAGAACTCATGCGATATGAGTTGACCAGGAAAAGACCTAGATGATTCTGAGTTAATGGTAGAGTTAAGGTCAAAACAGATATAAGCTACTGTATTCACAAAGAATTCTGTAAAACTGTCACAGTGAGGCCCCAAATAATCTACTCCTTTCAGTAAAGAAGAGCCAGGGTATAAAAGTTCTTTTACCACTTGAAAAGGCACTGCTGGAAGAAACCACAGACACAGTTGGGGTTAGAGATGAACGTATTTTCCTTGCCATTGCTGCCAAGAAGTAGGCCTTCCAGTCGGTTCTAGGCCATGTTCAGTTGAATTTGGCATGAATCTCCCCTCTACCTGTGCTCAAGTCATCATCTTTTCTCCCTAACGCTCTCTCTTTAGCCACGGAGAGGGCTGTGCTCTGTCAGGTCTTCCCCTAAATAATTGTATCCTGTCCTTTTCCACTATCCTTTTGTAATGTATCACGACCCGACCATGTGGTCAGCTTGGGCACCACGCGGTCAAGAGCAAGCGTCGAGCTTAGCTCTGACAGACAAAGGACGATGCGGATTCTAGCCTGCACCAATCAGAGACTAGGCTCCGGGCCGAGAGCCTGTGGGACTCTCAGCCACTAGTTTGGACCTATTGGGAAGTGGGGGGGTGTTATGGGTGGTGGTTTCACGGGGGATTTAAGCCGGTCTGCGAGCTGGCTAAAGTTTTCTTGTTCTACACCAAATAAAGTACGCTAAGCTGAAATCTCTGTCTGCGTACTTTTCACCTTTTGTCTCTGTTTGTCTCCTCCCCCTTTCAGGGCTCATCCGCTCTCGAGTGCGAGGGGCCGATACAGCAACAGCTGAAATTCTGACCTTCTTGGACAGTCACTGTGAGGTGAACAGTGAATGGCTGCAGCCTATGCTTCAAAGGGTGAAAGAGGTGAGCAGGTGTCCTCTCCCTTCTTCCCCTGGCTGGCAAGCATTGCTTTGCACACTGTGCATAGCACCTCTGGTCATGTGAGATACACTACTGCAAGCAAAAACAAGGTTTTGTAATCCCCCCCTTTTTTTTGCTGAATTTCCTCTCACAACTGTTGATGTTACTCCCCTCATGTCCTCCAAAATATATCCCAAGAGGGGAATCTCTTGCTTGAATTCTGGAATCCTGCACTGTGTGGAGTGAGTTTGGAAAAGGACATGAGCCCTGGGGTGTAGAAAGGAAAACTGTACAGCTGAGTTAGCAGCACTCATCCTGCATGTGCCAAGAGGGTCAGAGAGGAGATGTGACGACACAGCTGAAAAATCTGCGATGACAGAGCTGAGTGGGGAGGGAGGTTTCCCCTGCAGTCTTCAAGGCCTGCTTTCTCCTTCTCAAAAGAAGTAGTTAACTGGGCCCTGGAGACAGGTAGAAAAACGCAAATTACATATATGTTCAGCTATGTGCCAAGAGGAAGAAGAAAGTGAAACCTTTGCACTGGAGACTTAAAAGCCTCTGCTCAATAAATCCTCCTTCTCAGTAGCCCATAAACCTTTCCTTTGTATTTGGTCATAAAATCTTGCTGCTGGCAGTAGCAACAATAGCAATGCCAGCCCTTGTGACTATTTGTTGTGTCAGAGATGTGCCTGAGCAGCTCAGCAGCAGAGGTGAAGCTCAGGCCTGCTGTTTGGAACTGGGTCCAACTTTTCCCAGGCATCTATTGTTAATAGAAGGTTGGGATGAGGCAGATCTCTTCACAAAGTACAAAGTATGTTGGTTGGGTCCCTGTGTCCTGTGTAGCAGTCATACATGACTCGCAACTTCCCCTAAATCCTTGTTCGTGCGGGGCCTGATTCAGATCAGTGTGGATGAAGAAGGGGTTTCTCTCTTCCTCTCCATTCCCTTTCCTGAAACAATCTTGAGTGGGAGGTACTATTTGGCCTGTTGGGGAAAGCCACAAGTGTACAATGCATCCCCAGGACTGTTGCAAATTGAGAAAACAGCATTTGGGGGGGGGAGGCTGAACCCCCTTCTCCAGGTGCACCACAGTTGTGATCTGAATTAGGCGCTAAGAACATGGGAATTGAGAGGACCCACCAGTCACACATAAAACACAGGATGGGAACCCTGGACTCAACCTGTTTACTTTGTAATGTTTGAAGAGACCTGAATAATGAATCTCCAGAATTCAAATAGCCCCCCATTTTCGTTCTCCAGTTCTACCTTTAGCTGTCTGGAGATAATTTGGTATTGGACAGATTTCCCAGGTGAGAAGGAGCAGAGATACTGGAGTAATTTTATGGAAGATACTATTCTCAAAATGTTTCCAAAGACCGTAATCCCAAGGATTCTTTGGAGAAAGCCATAATCGTTAAAGTGATGCAAGCCTGCAAGCTAGAGATAGCCTTAGAAAACTCTGATCATCTCTTCAGCCTTGTGCTAAGATCTCAACATTCAGGGTTAAGAAACAATCCCACTGCTAAGGAACTGTGGTGGGGAAGTATGACAGCATCCCTTGCTTGGAAAGCTCCTTCACACACAATTTTCAGGCCTGCAGTTTCTGAAGTTATTGTGTTTGGCATATCGTGCCAGTTGGCATTTAGATCTGGAGGTTGCCTGTGCCAGCTCTGACTGTTGCCTCCGGCCCATAGACATGCATTGTTTAAACATGAAAGATGACACATTTGTTGATATTACACTGATTTAGATGGAAACCAGTTTACAGCCCTTTTGCTCATCCTTTTGTCTTTTTTAAACCTACCAACATAGACAAGCCTCCAGACTGTGAATCGCTTCCTCAGTGGGTTGTGTCCAAATTAAACTTCCATGATTTTTTCTGGGACAAAAATTAGTCTCCTCCCCTCTCCTCCTCCTCCAAAATGTATGTGTTGCTTATTGCATTTTGAAATCTGAACATGCAAAGAGCAGCCCATGAATTCCTTGTAAGCCAGTTTCCAGCCAGCAAGGACAGGCAGTAATTTTAAATGATTACTTATGCTGCTAGAAGAAGACTACAACCTGTCCTGATGTGGTAGGCTGGAAGCTGCCCTCGCAAACAGCAGACTGGCTGTGATCTTAAACGTGGGTAATGGTTGCTTCCTCCCCACCTTACAAGTGAAACTGACTAGACTAGAAGTGGCTGTCACTTGAAGTGTCCTGCTGGGCTGCCTAGCTATGGATGGATCTACTTGTAAGTAAGCACCCTAGATGGCTGTTTTAAGTAGCAGCATTACCAGTGAAAACAATCTTCCTATTGGAATATCGGTTTTATTACCAGAACTAATTCCCAGGAAGTGAGTACTTATTTAATGGAGACTTTGCAGTGACAAAACTCAGAATTAAAGTTCTAATTAGAGAGCCCACATGGGATATGATGTAAACTTCACGAGCTGCTCCCAGGACATATCCCTGGGAAAACATCTGGTGTGGACACACCTTTTGAAGCAGTCAGCACAGTTGGAGAGAGAGATTTTCTTCGAATATGATTAACTGGAACAATTACTGCAGACTGCTTGAACAGGCAGATGTCACTGAACAGTGTGAGAAGTCAGGAAGCGATGCCAATGAAATGATTTTAAAACAGGCAAACCACTGAAGTACCGAAGTGGCAGGGTTTTTTTTAAGTTCTCCAGAGAAAAAGGAAAGGGAAATAGCTTTCCTCGGAAGAAACAATTTTTTGCCCACATTATTGTAGTCCACCAGTGGCTTTCTTAGGATGACCAAAGGAAATTCAGAGCATAACAGCACCATCTGATAGTCACTCCTTGAAATTCTGTCCTGTGTATGTGACTAGAAAACAGAGAGCAGGCATGTTGCAATAGCCTGTGTTATGAATCTCCCTCGTCTTCTAAAAACTGAGGCCGATTTCCCACAAGCGCTGCTCCGCACTCGGTCTTCCCTTTTGCCCCGATGGTACATGTCAATTTTACACAAGCTGCTGCACAGCCACATTTTGCCCCACAGCTTTGCGCGATTTCCCCCGCATGTACTCAATCCTCAAAAAACAGGATTGAGTAGATGCGGGGGAAATCATGCGAAGCTGCGGGGCAAAATGCAGCCACAGCAGCTTGTGTGAAATTGACACGTACCATCGGGGCAAAAGGGAAGAGCGAGCGTGGAGCAGCGCTTGTGGGAAATCGGTCTGAATGAGTCTCATTCTTCAGATCACTCCTGCAAAACAACAACTGGTTCCAATCTTATATGCAAAAGCCACAGATTATTTCTTAGCAGAAAGAAACCTGGAGTTAACAAAGGGATGCAATGCGGTATGCAAATATTTTTGTCATTCTGCCATATGCATAAATCTCATGGTTTCTGAGTTCCTGAAGCTTAATCTCTACACCTTCTTTCTGAATTCTAATTTTTTCTCTTTTTCATTCTTTCAGGATTATACACGGGTGGTGAGTCCTATCATTGATGTGATAAGCTTGGACAATTTTGCCTACTTAGCGGCATCAGCAGATTTAAGGGGAGGTATGTACAGCCAATAGATAAATTCTGAAGAAGGGCTGTTTCTTTCTCTTAGGATAACTGCAACGTAACTGGTTCCTTTTGATCCTTGTTGTAAGACATGCCTGAAAACCTATGATTTTACCTATACTCAGACCGATTTCACGCAAGAGCTGCGCCGCAGGCGCACGTCCCTTTGCCCCGCTTCTATTGGTCAATTTCCTACTCGAAGCCGCGCGGCCACATTTTAACCCGCGGCTTTGCCCAATTTTCCCCACGGTTTCATGATTCTCAAAAATCGGGTGAAGCCGCGGGTCAAAATGCGGCCACGCCGCTTCGAGTGGGAAATTGACCAATAGAAGTGGGGCAAAGGGAGGTGTAACCGTGGCACAACTCTTGTGTGAAATCGGTCTCAGTGTATGTGTGTTCATCTTTTTGGAGGAAATGTAGAAATACATTGGCAGGAGCTGGGAAACCTTCACTTACCAGTTCCCCTCCTGGAGATTCTTGCCTTACAAATCAACACCTCTAATTTTCTATAATTTTATGTACATTTACCTCCTAGTTCTTGCTAAATTACATAAAGATCCAAATTCTGCAAAAGAACCTCAAAACATTAAAAACAACTTGTGAATTATGTAAAACAAATGAAGCTGATACAGTTTTACTAAATTTACAGTATTTATTCCAGTCAAAAAATGTGGATTTGTAGACTTCCTACTTAGTGGCATTCAATAGGTTTTTGCTTTCCAGATGAGTTGGATTATAAATTGCATCTTTGCTGTCAGGATATGTCCTTTTGTTTTACCTTGTTCAGCTAACTTCCTCTCCTTTTTCTGTGCTTATGAATGTATGCTTGTCATCTTTGCTGTCTACTGCATGCATTAGGCTTTTGCCGAAGGTTGGTAGGGCCAGGTCACATGAACATATGAAGATGCCTTGTACTGAAGTGGTCCCTTGGTCTATTAAGGTCAATATTGTCTACTTTGACTGGTAGTGGCTCTCCAGGGTATCAACTATCAACTAGAGATGCCAGGGATTAAACTTGGGACCTTCTGCATGCAAAGCAGAAGCTCTACCACTGAGCCATGGCCCCATGGTCATATGTTACCTAACTGATGTGAATTCCAATTTAGTATAACTGTACTCAATGAGCTCCTTTAATGTTAAAAATGTTGAGACCACATGAGAGAGCCTTATGATGTGGTCAGTGTTCATGCCAGAATCATTGGCTTCTTGTGAAAGGTCATTACCAGATTGCTGTGCAACATTATAACAATCTGTGTATCAGGTTCTCTGAATTCTCATCTTTAATTTTTAAAGAAGTACGTCTCTAGACTCTTCGACTGCAGAGATATGCCTTTCCCCTCATACCTCCACAATGAAAGTGGCTAAAGACTTGCTTACTAAAAATGAGAACTGGGAATTGAGAGGACCCAGTACACAGATTTTGTAATATTGTTATAATATAACATCGCTGATTTTTTTTAAACAGCAGAAAAGCCCCGAATGGCAAGGGGAGCAAATGGAGGTAGCAGCAGGAGATAGGAAAGTTCTATTCATTTAGTAGAGCTCTAGAGACGTACTTCTTTAAAAATGAAAGATGAGAATTCAGAGAACCTGATACACAGATTGTTATAATGTTGCTACATCAATATTTAGTTGCCAACTCAAAATGACTGTAAAAACCCCAACTGCCCACATAAAAAGGGGCCACTGCTGGGGAATGGAGCAAGGAAACCTGCCATGTGAAAGCCCCATGGCTGATGTGTTATATTGGCAACTGCACTGGCAATGGGGAAACCATACAAGCCTGTCCCCATTTGAAACCACCCTTTTCTCATCTTTGGAGCCCTGTGATATATATTAATCTCTCTTCCACTGTGCAAGTACAAGTCTTAATGTTCCCCTCTTTCAGTCCTGTAGATTCCTCTTGCATCCACCTTCCATTCCACAGGATCTACCCAATTTGCAAATGTTATAAATCAGGCAGCATTTTATGTGGTACGCATGGGGAAAAGGCAATTACAGCAAACAGAGAGGCTTTGTTCCCGGAAGTATATGTCATCCCACTGAGAGTACTGATGAATGTCTCATAACTTTGGCAGCCAATGAGGCATAGGACAGGCAGAGTGGAGGGCTGAAACACTAATTATTGCATTTCACTCTGGGAACACACATTGGAAGATCTGGAATCTAATTGAGCACAGACAAATATTACTAAGGAACAGAGAGTGCATCTATAGGGATACCTTGAGGCCAAGCTGCATGTTGCTGTTATATAGAAAGCTTTTTCTGCTCTCAAATCATATGTGCGAAAGCAGAATCGCCACCATGTAATGGTCAGCTGTGCATGGTAATGCTATTCATATCTGTGTAACTTGAGGGGTGTTCCTGACATACCTCAGCTGGAGAGGGGGGCACATGTGTTGCTGAGTTTTAAATCACAGAGATTCTCCTGTTGCTGGTTTTCCTGAGCATATGAGAATCTGCAAACATACTTCCTTCTTCTGCCCTGTTCTGTATTTTAGGGTTTGACTGGAGCCTTCACTTTAAGTGGGAGCAGATCCCTATTGAGCAAAAGTTGTCTAGAACAGACCCTACCCAGTCCATAAGGTAAACTCAAGTGTGCAGTATTCCTCTTTGCACAGAAGAACTTGTCTGGTGAAGGAGCTGCTCCATTCATTGATGTTTCCATGGGAAGTGTTCAGAGGTCATGTGTGGTTCATTTAAGAGCTGCAGTTAATCAATATCTATTGTTCCCTGAAGGGTTTTAATATTCTTGACAAATACTTGCAACTCAATTTGTTAGCTTGAGTGGCCCGCACTGCTATAATATGCACTGCATAGTATATTGGTTTTTCAGACAGTAATGGATGCAAGCCGCCATCCCCTGTTGTGAGGTAGGGGAAGTGTCACTGTCCTCCTTTTAGGAATGGTTTGCCATTGTGTTATGATACTAATTGCCCATTTCAAGATGATGAGTGCACAAAAATTATGTATGCATCAAGATGATGTATTGCAGATGAAGGTCCCATATCTAGCCAAATTATGAGGTGTGTGTAGTTAACAATACTTTATTCAGGGCTTGTCTAGACTGCCTGGATTTTTCAGATGTTCATTTTTATCTTATCCTTCTTTTAAGGAGTTCAGAATGGCATATTAGCCTTCTCTCCTCCTCCATTTTAAATTCACAACAACCCTGTGAAGTAGGTTAAGCTGAGAGAGAATGACCAGGCCAAAGTCACCCCATTGAGTATCATGGCTAGTGGGGACTTGAGGCCGGGTCCCCCTGTGCTGAGGCCAGCATTCTACCCATGGCACCACACTGCATAGTGCTCTGGTGTAACCTCTTCAATCCAAACATGAAGGAGTGTTAGCTTGTTACAGGCCCTGCTGTTACTCATGGATGGCTAGAATCAACAGAGTTTGGTGTCCTCGGGAAAATTGTTACCAGCCCACTTCCCTGAGACACTTTGCCAGCTTCTCAGCTAGGAACTAGAGGGTAAAGCTGGAGGCAAAAGAAGCACTGAAAAATCAGACAATGTGGCCTAAGGGTAATGCATACGTAACTGGTTACCCTGGTTAAGGGATCGAGGCTGTGCTCCCTCCCCTTCTCTCCCCCATCTCTGGTATGAATTCCCCCACTTTTCCTAACCAGAATTAAGTGGTCCATTGGCACAGACATTAATGGCATTTGAGGCTAAACAGGCTCCTTTTTTGGGTATTTTTCATATGTGCATGTGTGTGTGCGCGCGCACCTGAGAGTCATGGCGATCTCTGGTGACTGACCCCTACTGGGGGTCTGGGGGATATTCAGAAAGGTGGCTGAATAAGGCCTGCCCTCACCTCCCGCCTCTGGTATGTCAAGGAGGTCTCCCATCTAAGTACTTGCCAGAGTCGACCCTGCAACCCTGCTTAGCTTCTGAGATCTGACGAGATCGGGCTGGCCTGGGCTATCCAGGTCAGGGCGAGGCTAAACAGGCTTCTTGATTAACTAGGATTCTAAAACAGTTTTAGAAGCTTGTTTAACAAACACTGTTTGAATATAAGCCTGGCTTATTTTAATCATTTGGTGCCAACGTAACACTTAACTGCAGCCAAGGCTGGTAAGAGAAGAGGAAATTCACACCAAGGAGAGGAGCTGGATGGAGCTGTGAGATCCCAGTGTCATATATGTATGGCGCTCTTAAGCTTGGTTAAGAAATCACTCCTGTTATATGTGCACCAACCCTTGTAAGAATTTCTGAGGTCTAATGGTTATTCTTTCTAAATCACTGAAGAGATATTAGAATATTATTTTGTCTTATTGCACAACTTTCTTTTGAGTATAAGGTTATTTTATTAATATTAGATGTGCACTCACTGTTTCCCTCAGAACACCTGTCATAGCAGGAGGCATCTTTGTAATCAACAAGTCTTGGTTTAACCATCTGGGAAAATATGACACTCAGATGGACATCTGGGGAGGAGAGAACTTTGGTGAGTTGCTGCCTCGACTTCTTCTATTCCCTGTTCCTCTCACTGGTCTTTCACAAATCACTTTTGCAACTCCTGGTCAGACAAGAACATACATTTTCTCCTGATTGCAGATTGGGGCACTGGCTGTCATTCAAGAGCTACTTTCAGATTGATAAAATCCATTTTCTGCCACCCCTGTGCATATGTCAATATTATTGTACAAACTGCTGGATAAATCCTTGGCAAGATCTATATTATTATTGGCTTGTATGCATGTGTGTACATGGATACTCTTTGGGGACATACTTGTCTGGATAGGGATCCAGATCTGGGAAGTGTCTTGGAAACTGTAGGTTACGTTAAACAGACTAAGGATTTCACAATGTTTACATTAATTGTAGATGCATCTACTGAAAGCACAGCCATTTTTGTGAGGGTGCAGGGGCTGGGTGAAGAGAATGTGTCAGGAGGACTGGAAAATTAAAAGGACCTAGGGAGCCTTTAAGGGGACTAGCATGCTGATATGGGAGGAATGCATTTAAGGTTAAGGGTGGTGGTCTGTTTTACTTCTTCTGTCCTGGTATCCAGCACCAAGAGGTAAACCTTGGCAAGGTCAACTTTCTTCAGTGATCCAAATGAGCTTTTGAACATCAAAGGTTCAATGATTATCTCATCCATTAAACAACAACAACAGAAAGTGGATTTCCCCTTCAAGGCAGCAAAATGTCTGGAAGATCTGTGTGTGCGTGTGTGTGTTTAAATAAATATGGGTGAAACATTGCCTTTAGAAAATGCTTCCTAAATAAATAGTGCCATTTGGGGTTCTAAAGTGAGAATGTTAAAGCATACAGTTCCAGGGTTTGATCTATTGAAAACCACAGGCGTCACACATTTTAAAAACAACTAAAACTCTGAAATTCCAAGACCTGTTCCATGAATAATGTGGGTGGCACAAGCACTGTTGGTATATAATGACTTTTTAGAAACCTGAAAATTGACCTGTGCAGACATCCTCTTAAACAATGTTAATATGAATTACATGCTTTTTCAGAATTCACTTAATATTTTGACAGCTCTTTGATATCAGTGATGAGTGTGGCTGAAATGTTTGTTTTGGAGCCTCATGATATTTTCCATACTGAATCATTTTTCACCCATGCCCTTAAGATCTCCACCTTCATATTTCCCATTATACTCTTTCACACAGATTCACTCCTTGAAATTGAGTCCTTTGATTTTATTTCAGAAATCTTCTCTAATGTTTTCAGTTTCCACTTTAGACTTTCTGCCCATCCCAAGTCTTTTAAGAGTCTACTGTTTACACCAGAATAATTTTATTCCGTTGGTAGGTTTTGTAGACCTATTGTGAGAAGATAATGTCTTATTTATTTATTTATCAAATTTATACCCCGCCCTCCCTGCAAAGCAGGCTCAGGGCGGCTTTGGCAACTTTCAGTAAAGGCCAAACTACACTTATAACACAGAGGATCTCTGGTTGTACCTGTGCTGAACCTGTCTCCTCTCCCCCCCCCCCCCCTCTATGGAAGGTGGTGATTTTTATCAGAGGAAGTGGTGTGGGTGGAAGGGGTTTCCACCCCTCCTCAGAACTACAACCACAATTCAGTGTACCCTTCTTCCCCCAGCACTGCACTTTAGTCATAAAGAAAACATCTGGTGATACAGGTATAGCTCTCTCCCATAACATGCAGTTTGTCTCTAAGATTCGTTTAAAAAGACAAGATTATAATCTGATCAGCGGGACCAGGGAGGGGGAACCAGTTGGTGGAAGGGCAGGAGTTTTTCATCTCAGAAAGTCATCAACAGAATGCAACCAAGTTCACCTGTTCTTGCTTTTGTCCATGTTGTTTGGCTGTTTCATGTTGTAACACTGTGGATCTTTTCCAGAGCTTTCCTTCAGAGTTTGGATGTGTGGAGGCAGCTTGGAGATCGTTCCCTGCAGTCGTGTGGGCCACGTTTTCAGGAAACGCCACCCCTATGACTTCCCTGAGGGCAACGCACTAACTTATATCAAGTAGGGATGGGTTATTCCTTGACCCCAGTTCAGAAAATAAGAGGGTGCTATGCAGAAGCAGTTAGATGTGGCTGCAGTATGGAATCTTCCCTAGGGAAAGAAATGGTATGGAGGACAAGTCCTTGAGACATTTTGCCAGGTCTTTTTTCATACAGGAGCTTCACTGTGATGAATCTAGGATTTTATTAATTCTTTCTGGATATGCCTGACCAAATCGATTGCATTCTTTCTTGTGTTTATATATTCTGACTTCGTGTCAATGTTTCCCTGATGGTCAGGAAACAATAAGTACAGTCATTTCAGTAGGAACTGTACTTTGAGACTTGAGGGTGCTGCTAATTTAACCCTTCTACTCTTGGGGAAAGCATTTACTATTGCAGTACAGTGGGTCAGATATTCCTCAGGCAAATAGGAGTATATTGAAAAATAATGTCATGGATCTCATCTAAAAATTCCATGTATGGAAGGGGGTGATTTTCACCAATTTCCCCGGCCCACAGCAGACCACCAACTCCTCCCAAGCTGTTCTTGGAGGTCCCCTGTCCCCCTAGGAGCAGCATTTGGGGGTGCATTTCAGGTTGCAGTGAAGGCAGTGGGAAGCATACAGAAATACTTTCTCCAGGAAATTTTTAGAGCCAATGAAGTATATTGACAGTGGGTTCCAATGTAATATAAAATGTAATGTACTGGAAAACTTAATTTTTGTATCTGAAGTATGACTGTGACTAAAGTTCCATCAAATCACAATTGTCTTATGGCGACCGCAGCAAGTGTCTTCCAAGGTGACTAAGAAGCAGAGGTGGTTTGCCGTTGCCTGCTGCTGGGGAAGGGCGCAGGTGGGAAATATCCACCATCTGCTCATCTTCTGTTCAGCGTGAAGGTTCACCATAGTTAAGGTTATTTAAACCCCCAACAGGGTTTCATTTTTCGCCTTTCACTTTACTAGGTGTCTGACTGACTGCAGTATCTTTGTACGTAATACTTCCAAATTAAGAATACATCCACAACAGGGGTGGGCTAGAAGAACACAGAACAAATTATTCTATTGCTGTAGAAGAATACATGGAGTAAGGATGATTACCAAACCTTATTAGACCAGATTTTGTGATTGAATCAGACTGAATCCTTAGCCATGGGACCATCAATGAGCAGTTCAATTTGCATTCTTCTGCAGGAGAAAAGCTAAATTAATGCTACAAAGCCCTTCAGAATTAATTCTTGATATGCTGTAAAACATAATACTTAGTTATTTTGTATTTCAGCGCACAAAGACTAATTTTGAAGTGGTTTCTGATTTTTTTGTTTCTGTGCGGCTGAAAAGCACAATTGTGTTCCTCTATAACAGGGGTGGCCAAACTGTGGCTCGGGAGCCGCATGCAGCTCTTTCACAGATATTGTGTGGCTCCCGGCAGGGTGGCTGGGGAAGCTAAATATCATTAGCAAACAAATTATCATTGGACAAATAAATATCATTATCTTCTTTCTTTTTTTTTTTGGATCCCCCTAAGGGGAATTTTTTAATTGATTTTTTACAAACTACAAACTACAACTGAAAATATGGGAAGGGGAACTACATCTAAGGAGAAAGAAAAAAGACCCA